>NC_089596.1:9011213-9288221 GCF_019320115.1 Miscanthus floridulus
CCCCCTTTCCTATGGCACATATCCATCGCGGCTATACACATAGGAACAGAGGCCGCCCTATACCCAACGTGGCAAGCCCCATTTGCGCCAAAAAGATAACCTCTAACTAGCTAGAAAAGGTCTTATTACTGAGCTAAAGTCAGAGCCATATGACTCTCCCGGTTGCATTGTCAGTCTCAGCTTTTGCCGACAGATAAGTCCTTATGGAGGGCCAGGAGCAACATGATCAAAAGTCATTTGCACCTTCGCCCTATGGAACAGTTGTTAAAAATCATGTTTTACTTTTAGTTCCATAGAACCATTCACCATCAGGTAGATCATGTTCAGTTAGAGCACTAGCAATCTACCCATATGCAATTAACCTATAGGAGTCAAGGGAACAAGTCATCAAATGACTAGAATGTCCTTATGGTTATCAAAATTAGACACTTGCACATGAGTAAATGATTAAAGTGAATAGGACATCAAGGTAAATCCCATGCTATACTTCCCTTGGTTCACAAACTCTTGCTGGTCCTGTAGGTCGTCAAAGAATTCTTGGTCTCTGTCGACGAAATATGGTCGGCAGTCCACCGAGGGGGGTGCCCGTGGTGGTAGATTGTCGGTAGACGATGCGTGTAATCAGGAACCAGATGGTGACACAAGGCGCAGAGACAGCGATTTAGACAGGTTCGGGCCATCTGATCGACGTAATACCCTACGTCCTGTGTCTTTGGTGTATTGTATTGAGATGTATACTATATGATCTATCCCTGAGGGGGACCCCTGCCTCTCCTTATATACTCTGGAGGAGGAGGGTTACAAGTAAAGTATCCTATTTGGTACTATTACAATATCTAGTACAACTTGTAATCTTGATGTGCACGCCTTGATCTTATGGGCCGGGCCACCTCGGATGGTGCGGCCCATGTACCATCTTGTGGTACCCGGGGGTATATCCCCCACAGCTAGTCCCCGAGCGCCATGTATTCTGATGCGACACGCCATTTTAACCTTCTCCAAACAGTGAGGTTTGAGTTCTTGACATCTCCGACCACCATTGTCGCCGGAGAAGTAGGTTGTCCGAAGAATGTATGGTGCTCTTAAGAAGAAAGAAAAAGATTTCCGTCCCAGGAAGTGTGCCCACTTGTATTTCTGAAAAGAAATGTAAGTGCGTCTTGAAGCGTAGCGTCCTTGATCATCAGATCGAGCACATTCACCGCAAGGTGAAGTGTGCCCACTTAGTCCCCGAGCCTGGTAGTAGGTGACGTAGTCACGTGGTGCCAGGGTCTAAAAAGAATCCCCAGTTAAATTGAGAATCCAATCGTCGTACAGGCGATACGAGATGCACCGGCAGGTGCATCGTACCGATGTAGTCCCCGAGCTTGCTGGAAGGCGAGGTATGAGCCTTGTAGTAAGGTCTAAGTGCAAAAAAAAAATATCCCCAACTGTATGCGAGTTGCCTGTCGCATGTAGCCGAGACGCAAAGTCCCCGAGCCATGGTCGGAGAGTGGTCGAGGCAGTCCCTGAGCATAGGTCGAGGAATGAGCGACGAAGTCCCCGAGCTGTGGTCGGAGAGTGATCGAGGCAGTCCCCGAGCATAGGTCGAGGAGCGAGCGATGAAGTCCCCGAGCCGTGGTCGGAGAGCGATCGAGGCAGTCCCCGAGCACAGGTCGAGGAGCGAGCGACGAAGTCCCCGAGCACAGGTCGAGGAGCGACCGACGAAGTCCCCGGGCCGTGGTCGGAGAGTGATCGAGGCAGTCCCCGAGCATAGGTCGAGGAGCAAGCGACGAAGTCCCCGAGCCGTGGTCAGAGAGTGATCGAGGCAGTCCCCGAGCGTAGGTCAAGAAGCGAGCGACGAAGTCCCCGAGCACAGGTCGAAGAGCGACCGACGAAGTCCCCGAGCCGTGGTCGGAGAGTGATTGAGGCAGTTCCCGAGCACAGGTCGAGGAGCGAGCGACGAAGTCCCCGAGCCATGGTCGGAGAGTGATCGAGGCAGTTCCCGAGCACTGGTCGAGGAGCGAGCGATGAAGTCCCCGAGCCGTGGTCGGAGAGTGATCGAGGCAGTCCCTGAGCGTAGGTCGAGAGGCGAGCAACAAAGTCCCCGAGCATAGCTCAAAATTCCTGCAATATAAATATGTAGAATGGTAGTACATGATGTACAAAGTAATAAATTATGGAGAAAATGACGGTCAGCAGTCATTTGTAAATGAGCATGATGTGATAAAGCAGTTGGTGCTTTGTAAACATCAGTATTAATGTGAAGTTTGTGTTTATACTTAATATAAACTGTCCGACCAGTTAGTATGTAGCTGAGTCTCCAGCCCTAGCTAGCCCGTTAACCATAACGCGGGGCGCGGAGCCCGTGCACGTGTAGGAAGAACAAAGCGTCGCTAAAGAGCCACTGCCGACCACCCATAACGCAGAGGGCAGACGCTCGTGCATGTGTAGGGAGGAGCCGGAGACAGAGCCGTCTCTGGAGGCGTCCGAGCGTCAACAGGACTGGTCGAGGATTTGCATTAAGTATAGATGTATGTCATCTTTAAGATGGTATACATGGACAAATATTATTTGAAGAATAATCATGACGAGGACGCTGTGGAGAAACGTCGTAATGAAAATTATATTAAATATAAATATTAGAAGTGTACTTATCTTTAGATAGAAATCTGGTCGGTGGCGATGAAGTTGTCCGGTCCTCGAGCTTTTCGGCCAGTTGTGACGGTGGTCGCGGTTGTCGTAGTGCCGTTCTTCGCGGCGATCATTATTGCGACATGGTCTGGTGGTCGATGTGGTCAGAGCTCGATGGAGCCACTCGGGACATGGTCGACCTGATCTGGTGGTCAGGTGGTCGACGTGGTCTGGTGGTCGAGGTGGTCGGAACTCGGTGGAGCCACTCAGGACGTGGTCGACGTGGTCTGGTGGTCGACGTGGTCGGAGCTCGGCATGGCTCGCTCAGCGGCTCGCTCCGCGGCTCAGCGTGGCTCACTTGATGGCCTGACGTGGCTCGCTAGTCAGGTCGGCCGGTTTGCTTGAAGGCTTGGATCTTGTCGCAGCTTGTTTGATGTTGGTTGATACAACGGTACATAACCATGTATTAATTTCCAAACAATCATGCATCCGTGGAAACTGATCCGTATGGCTGACTAGCTTGCTTTGCACGACCTCCTTGCTGGCTTGCCGTCGTTCGGCTGCTTGTTGCTAGATACGCCCAGTCGGAGTTCTAGCTCCTGCCAAAAATAGTTATGTAGATGTAGACACATCCAATATATATTTCATAGAATAGTTAATTGAAATAGGAAACACGACTTATCTTGTTCCATATTGATATACGTGACCCACACATGTGCATGCTTGTATGCAAGCCGAAAGATCATTACTGTCCTTAGCGAACTTGTGTGGTCTTGTAGATTGGACGTGGCCTAGTATTGGATGCCTTGTTATCGTCTCCATGGGAGATAGGTACGATCATCTTGGCCTTTGCTGGTCTGAGTCGGAGTAGGATCCAGCGGGCCGGAGGCCGGTTGGAGCAGATCACGCCACGTAGGCCGGTGTGATCGGCTTCGTAGCAGATGAGGCAGCAACTGGGAATCGACGCCCTGCCTGCACCCGATGTCACGTTGGGGCTGTTGTTGAGGCAGAGACGACAGCCCCGCAGCGGGATCCATGAGCACGATCAAATCGAATCTTTGGAGACTCCGAAGTGCCAGAAGCATCGGCGGCTACTGCTTGTTGCACCGAGTTCCGTCAAACAACGAGGACGAGGAAAAATCCCTAGCCGTGACACCGCAGATGATATTGATGGTCGATGATGAGGGCCGGCATGAGCGTCGATGTCATCGGAAGCCAGGTTCCATGGATGATGTTGATGAAGAAAATTGCCATCTGATTCGCTGGGAGATCAGCACGCACAACCCCTAATAGGGGATCCCCTACCTGGCGCGCCACTGTCGACAAAATATGGTCGGCAGTCCACCGAGGGGGGGTGCCCGTGGTGGTAGATTGTCGGTAGACGATGCGTGTAATCAGGAACCAGGTGGTGACACAAGGCGCAGAGACAGCGATTTAGATAGGTTCGGGCCGTCTGATCGACGTAATACCCTACGTCCTATGTCTTTGGTGTATTGTATTGAGATGTATACTATATGATCTGTCCCTAAGGGGGACCCCTGCCTCTCCTTATATACTCTGGAGGAGGAGGGTTACAAGTAAAGTATCCTATTTGGTACTATTACAATATCTAGTACAACTTGTAATCTTGATGTGCACGCCTTGATCTTATGGGCCGGGCCACCTCGGATGGTGCGGCCCATGTACCATCTTGTGGTACCCGGGGGTATATCCCCCACAGTCTCCAACGTTCTCCTCATGGTCTGAACGCGACCAACACGGCAACATACAACATTCCAAAGGCATTTCATGCAAAGCAAACATTCCTATAATTAGAACAGTACACCAACAGTATAGAAAACAAGATAAAATATTTATGAAAATAATCTACGTCTCGCTACGATCACGTCAACATGAAGTTCACGAAAAACGGAGCTAAAATACGAAAGTTATGATTTAAACGGGATTTCCTATAGCAATATATTTAATTAAATCTAACCATGAAATTTAAAAGTTGCAAACTTGATTAACAGTGGTACTAACATGTAGATTATGAAATTACAAAGCTAACGCAATTTGAACGGTTCAATTCGGAGCTAAAACGACGATTTTATAAGTAAAATAGTTCAAATGGCATTTATGTAAATACTGAAAACGTACTTTGAACTAAAACAGTTAACTTTACGCTTTCAAAATGAGAAAGCATACACGGGGAAATACGCTAAGGACGACGGGTTTTATTACATGAAAACAGAGGGGCTCTTTAGCATATGCACCCGCGAAGGGGTATCGTCCATCCAGGGCCTTTGATCACGCGATGGACGGCTAGGATTAAATCAGAGGAGAGAGAGGAAGGGGTGGCCGGCCGGAACAATGATTCCGGCGGCGAGTCAGCCATGGCCGGCGACGTGGAGCACTCCGGCGAGCTCGGTTCGGGGGCCACGGTCCACGGTTCGATGAACCGAGAGCACAGGGAGATGGAGGGGGTTCTCGCGAACACATCTAGGCCGAGAAGGCGGCCGGAGGGGAAGGCCGAGGCGGCGGTCGCCATGGCCGGCGGCCAAGAGCTATCGGCGCTCGCGGCTATAGCGCTAGAAGCCACCTAACTCAATTCAAACAGCATGGGGAGGTAGAGGGGAGCATGGGGGTCTCACCATAGGGAAGAAAGGGGTCGGAGACGGCTCGGGGAAGGCGGGTCACGGCGGTTCCAAGCTCGGTGGACGGTGGGGCTTCTTCATGCGACTGTTGCGGCCTCCAATGCGTGCGCGAGTGCGAAACTGGAGCAGGGAGTGAGAGAGGGACGCGCGGGGGGCTCGGCTTCGCTTAAAAAGAGGCCGGGGCACGGGGAGGGGGGCGCTCTCATGACGCGCGTGGAGCGAGCGCGGTTGCGCTGCGGCTTGACCGAGAGCTGCGGTTGCGGGAGGAAGGGGGCGGCATTGACGTGCGGGCCCGGGCGGTCAGCGGCTAAAGGAGGAAAGGGAGGCGCGGTGGTTGCTGGGGTGCTGGGCCGGCTACGGCGCTAGGCTGGGCCTCGGCCAGAAATGAGAAGAAGGGGGAGGGGAGAGTGAGCTGGGCTGGCGGGTGGAGCGGGCCGAGAATCAAGGAAGGGAGGGAGAGGAAAAAAATAATTCTTTTCCTTTTTCCAACAATTTTCCAAATTCATTTTCAATTAGATTTTGAATTCATTTGGACTTTGAATCAAAACCATTCATCACAAAAATAAATATGCAGCAGCATGTATGCATCACTTGTAGCTAATCTTATATTTGATTTTAGTTTTATAAAAATTATTACTTTCCTATGTTTGAATGCTCACATAAATGCTTTAGATAAATCAATTTAGCTATTCTTAGAATAATGCAAATTTTAGGGTGTTACAATTCTACCCCCCTTAAGATGAATCTCGTCCTCGAGATTTGGATGATTGCTTACTCAAACATTTGTGGGTAAGACTTTCTCAGATCCTCTTCTCTTTCCCAAGTAGCTTCATCCTCTGTATACCGATTCCACTGCACCTTGCACATCTTTATGGTTCGGCTTCTTGTAACTCTTTCGGCAGTTTCCAAGATCTTTATCGGATATTCTTCATAAGTAAGATCTTCCTTGATAGCAAGTTCTTCCTAAGGAATCTGCTCTTCTGGTACCCTCAAACACTTTTTTAATTGGGAAACATGGAACACGTCGTGCACACCTGACAAACTCTCAGGCAGTTCTAACTGATAAGCTACTTCTCCATGTCTCTCTAGGATCTTAAAAGGTCCTATATACCTTGGTGCTAACTTTCCCTTCATATTGAATCTTTTCACACTTCTCATTGGTGACACCTTCAAGTACACATAATCACCAACTTTGAAACTCAGCTCTCTTCTGCGAGTATCAGCATAACTCTTCTGTCGGGACTGAGCCACCCTCAAATTGTCTCTAATCATTCTCACTTGTTCTTTCGCGTCTCTAAGGACATCGGGTCCAAACACTTGAGTTTCACCAGTTTGATTCCAGAACAAAGGCGTTCTACATTTTCGTCCATACAATGCCTCGAAAGGTGCCATCTTGAGACTCTTCTGATAACTGTTGTTGTACGAGAACTCTATGTATGGCAAACTCTTATCCCAACTATCACCATACTGTAGTGCACAAGCTCTCAACATATCTTCCAAAATCTGGTTAATCCTTTCAGTCTGTCCATCAGTTTGCGGGTGGTAAGCAGAACTGAAATTCAACTTTGTCCCCAAAGACCTATGTACTTTATGCCAGAATTGCGATGTAAACTAAGTGCCTCTATCCAACACAATTTTCTTTGGAACACCATGTAAGCACACTATTCTTTCCATGTACAACTTTGCTAGTCTTGCACCTGTATAGGTAGTCTTGACTGGTAAAAAGTGAGCAACCTTGGTGAGTCGATCCACTATTACCCATATTGAATCATAGCCTCTTTGAGTGTAGGGCAATTCTACGATAAAATTCGTACCAACTTCTTCCCATTTCCATTCAGGAATCTTCATCGGTTGTAGCAACCCTGCAGGTCTTTGATGCTCAGCTTTCACTCTTTGACAAGTGTCACACAAAGCCACATACTCTGCCACATCTATCTTCAATCCATACCACCAATACTTCTCTTTGAGATCCAAATACATCTTGGTACTTCCGGGATGTATAGAATATGCAGACTCATGGGCCTCTTGAAGAATTGCATCACGGATAGCCTTCACTTCAGGTACACATATCCTTTTTCCAAACCAAAGGGTACCATTCTCATCCATTCTGAATCCTAGTGCCTTTCCAAGCACTACATTCTCTGCTATCTCCTTAAGTTTTTCATCCACCAATTGACCTTTGCGTATCTCTTGGTCCAATATAGGCTCTATCACCAATTCCATTGCATTAGTGACAAAACTCAGGTTGAGATGCTCCATTTCAGCACACAACTCTGCTGACATAATTGTCGTCCCAAGTCCATTAGCATAGCTCTTCCTGCTAAGTGCATCAGCTACGACATTTGCTTTTCCCGGGTGATAATGCACTTCCAAATCATAGTCTTTGATCAATTCTAACCAGCGACGTTGTCTCAGATTCAGATCTGACTAGGTAAAGATATACTTCAAACTCTTGTGATCTGTATAGATATCACTCTTATGTCCAATTAGATAATGTCTCCAGATCTTCAAAGCATGAACCACAGCTGCCAATTCCAAGTCATGAGTAGGGTAATTCAACTCATGCTTCCTTAATTGTCTAGATGCATATGCCACCACTCTTCCTTCTTGCATAAGCACACATCCAAGGCCCAAATGGGATGCATCACAATATATAGAGAAGTTCTTGCTTAAGTTGGGCAAAATCAATACTGGAGCTGTAGTCAATCTCTTCTTTAGCTCTTCAAAGTTTGCCTGACATTTATCAGACCATACATATTTGGCATTCTTTTCCAATAGAGCTGTCATAGGCTTAGCCAACTTGGAAAAACCTTCGATGAATCTCCTGTAGTATCCAGCCAATCCCAAAAAGTTACGAATCTCACTTATAGTGGTTGGTGGTTTCCAATTCAATACATCTTGCACTTTGCCTGGATCCACTGCTATTCCACCATTGGAGACAACATGACCCAGAAAAGATACTTTCTTCAACCAAAACTCACACTTGCTCCGCTTAGCGTACAATTTATGTTCTCTAAGCTTTTATAAGACCAACCTTATATGTTTAGCATGTTCTTCTTTAGTCTTGGAGAATATCAGTATGTCATCTATGAATACCACCACAAATTTATCTAGAAACTCCATGAGCACCCTATTCATCAGATACATGAAGTATGCAGGTGCATTGGTCAAACCAAAAGACATAATGGTATACTCATACAATCCATACCGTGTAGTGAATACTGTCTTGGGTATGTCCAAGTTTCAAATCTTTAGCTGATGGTACCCTGAGCGGAGATCAATCTTGGAGAACACATGGGCTCCTCTCAACTGATCAAACAAATCATCAATCCTAGGCAAAGGGTATTTATTCTTGATTGTAACCTCATTAAGTGAATGGTAATCCACACACATCTGTTGACTACCATCCTTCTTATCCACAAAGATCACAGGTGCCCCCCATGGGGAAGAACTGGGGCGTATGAAACCTTTTTCTTGCAACTCTTTTAGTTGTTTCATAAGCTCTTCTAATTCATTAACCCCCATTCTATATGGACGTTTAGCTATTGGTGCAGTTCCAGGTAATAATTCAATAATGAATTCAATATCTCGGTCAGGTGGCATACCTGGCAAGTCATCGGGGAAGACATCCGGGAACTCCTCCACGACATGATCTTGTTTATTGGCTTCACCATCTAGTTGGTTCATTGTGGTTGTAGGCTGAGCTTGCACTACCACTTCTACATAGATTCTATCTCCATTGAGTGATGTTACAACCATAGACTTCTCCTGACACTGAATCACTACCCGGTGTTGTTTCATCCAATCCATTCCCATAATAAGATCAATTCCTGCTGTTCTCAACATAATTGGTTTCACTTTCAAGTCTACCCCCCTTAAGGAAATGCTAGTTGAGGGACTCCAATATGAAGCGGGCATACTACCTCCTAGTGAATTTACTAGTATGGGTTTTTTCATGGCACACAAAGGTATGCTATGCATTCTAACAAAAGCTTGGGAAATAAAAGAATGTGAAGCACCAGAATCAAAAAGTACTGTAGCAGAGATAGAGTTGACGCTGAACGTACCCAACATGACCTCTGGCGTCTCTTGAGCTACATCAGATGACACATAGTTCACCTTCGCAGTGTGAGGTGGTCGGACGTTGAACTTCTGATTGCCAGTCTGGTTCTGAGGTGCTTGTTGGTTCTGCTTCTTAGGACACTAATGAGCATAGTGACCTACTTCTCCGCAGTGGTAGCCGGCATTGGGGTTATTGGGTGCACCACTCTTCACAGGAGCATTGTTGGATGGTCCCTGGCATGTTGCCAGATTGCCAGTCTGTTGCGGGGGACGCTGATTACCATACTGTTGATGGTACTGAGGGTGTTGCTGGAACTGATTCCATTGAGGATACTGACCATGGTTTCCCTAGTTAGATGGTCCTTGATTCCTTTGCTAGAAACCCTGCTGGGGATAGGCACATGGGTAGGTGTTACTTCTAGAAGCTTGCCCTTGAAGCCTCCTCTTCTTGGCTTCCATCTCTTTGCGCTTATCGTCAATAACAATAGCGCGGTTCACTAATGACTGAAAGTTGGGGTAAGTGTTGGACATCAGTTGAAGCTGCAGTCCATCATAGAGTCCCTTGAGGAAACGGCGTTGCTTATCCTTGTCCTCAGCCACATCATTTGGAGCATAGCGTGATAGTTGAGCAAACTTGTCATGATACTCCGCCACAGTCATGGATCCTTGTTTGAGGGTCCTGAATTCCTCCTGCTTCAATTCCACGAGTCCATCAGGGATATGATAAGACCGGAAATTGTCCTTGAATTCCTACCAGGTGATAGTAGGAGCATTGTTGGGACGTCCATACTAGAAAGAATCCCACCAATCCTGAGTTGCTCCCTAGAGTTGACCAGAAGCATATAACACCTTCTCCAGATCATTGCATTGTGCTATGTTAAGTTGCTTCTCTACAACACGCAACCAATCATCTGCCTCCATAGGGTCTGAGGCATGAGTGAACACCGGTGGATGACCCTTCATAAACTCTCCATGCTTATCCCTGACCTGAACAGGCGGTGGTCCTCTTGCAGGTTCATTGTCCAAGCGCTGCATCATAGCTTGCATCAACTGCGCTTGCATTCCTATGGGGGTATTAACCCCTATACCCTTACGGCTAGGCTTGGGCTGGCCTAGATCAGTGGGTTCAGTCCACCAAAAGATGATGCATGGCCCGGCCAACCTGTTCGGAGTCCCGCATAAGGAGTCAAGATGGATTTGGCGATCAAGCAAGATCCTGGTCGGTTAGAATAGGAATCCTTATTCGGCCACATATGGCAATTATAACGGGCTAGGATTAGTTTCCAGATCTGTAACCCTGTCCCCTGGACTATATAAGGTGGGCAGGGGACCCCTCTAAAAAATAGCTCTCATTGACATACAGCAATAAAAATCAGATGCAGGACGTAGGTATTACGCCTTCTTGGCGGCCGAACCTGGATAAAACCTCATGTCTGTCTTGCGTCACTGTCTTATTTGGGGCTTGCGCATCTGTCTGCCGATAATCTACTACCTTGGGCATACCCCTAGGTAGACTGCCAACCATATTTCATTGACAGTGGCGTGCCAGGTAGGGGGTGTGCGTACTGCTCTCCAAGCAAACAAGATGGTCATCATCTCCGGCTCCATGGCTACGCCGAACGGCCTCACGTTCACCATCGGCCAGATCACCTGGACCACTAGCTCCGATGACTCCATCGCCATGACCACGGAGGGGGCGTGGATTCAGTCTACGCCGACCACTACTTCACCTGCATCGGCTATGGCTCCGACCACGACGGATACGGCTCCAACCACGACGGATACGGCTCCGACCACTACGGATACGGCTCCGACCACGATGGATCTGGCTCCGACCATGATACATCTAGCTCTGACCATGCCTATGTCACCTTCAGCCACGCCAACAACTCATCATCTGCTTCCCCGCTACAAAGGGAAGCAGATCGACAACACCGACATGCTCGACTCCATCGATCAGGTCGGCACCAAACTCGCTGAAACCCTAGCTCTAGTAAGTATGATTCAAAGTCAACCTAATGAGCAGGTAACCGCTCCCCACAACAGATGTACCTGACTAGCTCAGACCAGTCATCCTACACGACTTGGAATAGATCTCGTGGTCATATCTACTCCTGAGGGGCGCTTCGCTCGTCGCCAGCTGACCTTCGCAATGGGTCTCTGACTCTCTGAGTACGAAGCCTCGACAGAGAACCACCAGGTCCAGCCCTACGGCCTACGAAACGCTGCCTCTAGCTACGCGAGCAACTTACGACGCTGCTCGAATCTGTGTTTTATGCGCCGACCTCGGCCGAAGCCACGCAACTTCGTCAACATGATCCGGATTGAAGATTATCATGAAGGATCCATCCACACGGTCCAAGAGGGTGACTCCAGCTCCTCGTCTGGCACCGCATCTGATGCCTCCATCCACACCAAGCTCCAGCATCACAGAGATGAAGGCGTCGAATACGATCTGGATATCTCGGATCACGCCCCAGGGTTCCCGCAATTCCTGTCTTTCCCGCCAAGGCGAGGGGGTTTGATCAATGTTGTCAGCAATGACGAACCACCGGCAGTTGGCGAAACAGAACAAGAAAGGACTGCATGCGAAGCACGCAACATTGACCGGTTTAATCATCAGCAAATCGAAGCCGAAGCAGACCAGGAGGCACGGCGCATAAGGGTCTAGCCATGTGACCTCAACGATGCTTTCGACAGGGTGGGAGACAAACAAGTCTTCAGGACTCCAAGTGCCAACGTAGCCGTCGCCATGGCAACAATACAACGGCTACCGAACACCCCGAAAACCCAAGTAGTTCGCGATGAAATACAAGCCTATCTGACGGCTGCTATGGCCCAGATCGTGGAGATTGCAAACCAAGCTCGGGCTCCATCCGTATCGGTCGAGTCAAGCCACAGCCACCAGCACCCAAGTCATTCACAGCCACTCAACCAACGTGGCTCACGCAACAACGATGGCCATGATGGTGGCTAGAATGACAACCGCCGTCGGGACAATGACCGTCGGGACAACCGCGACAATCGCTGCAATAACCATGGCCATAGGGCTAATCCAGATGGCAATCGAGATCGCTGTGATGGCAATAACGATCTCCGCCATTACCTCAGTGGACGTGATCTGCGCGCTTGCATCAACCAGAGAGCCGACAATCGAGCATCCTACGAAAGCCATCGCTGTATGGAGTATGACACCACCCACGGCCTACCAGGTCTGAAGCAGTTTACTCCACACCTTCGCCAAGTCATATGGCCCAAGAATTTCAAGCTCGAGAAACTTCAGAAGTACGACAGTAAGGAAAACCCCGAATTTGGGGTCATGCTCTATGAAACTGCATGTAGATCAGCCATGGCTGATGAGCACGTCATGTCTAACTACTTCCCAGTCGCTGTTGGTCATGCAGGTCACCAATGGCTGGTCAGCTTGCCAGCGAACTACTTTGATTCTTGGCAGGAGCTTAAGCAAGCCTTCATCGACAATTTCATCGCTACTTGTGAACAACCCGGCAACAAGTACAATCTGCAACGGATCTGAGATCAGAAAGACGAACCACTGCGCGAGTACGTTCGGCGTTTCTCGGAGATGCGCATCAAGGTCCCATCAATCTCCAACAATGAGGCAATCGAGGCTTTCATCATTGGCCTCCGCTTCCACGATGCCCTAAGAGACAAGCTTCTCCGAAAGAGACCTGAATCAGTCACAGCGCTCTTGGCCACCGCTAAGAAATATGCGGACGCCAACGACACTAAAAAGATAATTGTTGAAGAAGCAGCAAGGGTTCCATGCTCTGACCACCCTCCACACCGCGACGGTTACCACGGCAATCGTGGTCGGAACGACAATTTTGACCGCCGCAACCAGCACAATGACTCCCGCGACCACCGTGACCAATGTAATCAGCGGCGCAACCACCGTGATGATTACAGGAGCAAACGTGCTCGAGAAGACGACGGTGAGGTCAATACCATGAAAAAGGGCAGCGGACATCGTAACTATGAAGACGACTACGCCAAAGCATTGAAGGGGCCCTGCCAGCTCCATCCTAAGTCAAACCATACCATGGAGAATTGCCACGTCCTCAAGACTATCTACACGCGTCAATAGGCTCTGGATACGTTCGACAAGCCTAATGACGCAGGGGAACAGCGCAACGAAGATAACGACAACGACGATGTAGACCCTTGTCATAAATACATCAAGCCAACCGATCGTGTGCACACCATCATTGGCGGCAAGGTGTCCATTGAGACCAAACGAAAACACAAGCTACTTGCCCGCGCTTGCTTGAACGTGGCAAACACCGACAACCTTCTCACCGATCCGTGGCTCTCTCCGTGGTCTCACCGTGAAATCTACTTCAGCAGGAAGGACCAATGGGCCGCCATACCCAAGCCAGGGCATTTTCCCCTAGTCCTCGACCCTTGTATCAACAAGGTTCAGTTCGACAGGGTACTGATCGACGGCGGCAGCTCCATTGATATACTGTTCAAGAACAGCCTACCTGCCCTGAAAATAGCCCAGGCGGACCTAAAGCCGTACGAGGCAAAGTTCTAGGGCATTCTCCCCGGACAGAGCTCTACACCTCTCGGGCAGATCACGTTACCCGTGCAATTTGGGACTCCAAACCACTTCTGCACCGACTACGTCAACTTCATGGTCGCTGACTTTGACGGCACCTACCATGCTATTCTTGGTCGACCGTCGCTCACCAAGTTCATGGCCATACCTCATTATAGGTATCTGGTGCTCAAGATGCCTACCAAGAAAGGAGTTCTGACCCTCAGGGGCAACGTATACGTAGCTTATACCTGCGAGGACGACAGCTTCAAAATAGCAGAGGCCCACGACCTCTCTATTCGCATGGCCGAGACCACGCTCAACGCTAAGAAGACCTTAGCCGACCACCTAGAGATCCTAGAGCTTGAGGCTCCATGCAAGAACATCAGGTCCAAGGAGCACAAGGCGATCCAGCTGGTCGATGGTGATCCCAGCAAAACGGCCCTTATCGGGGCCAACCTGGATCCCAAATAGGAAGATGCGCTCATCAGGTTCTTGAGGAGCAACGTGGATGTGTTTGCATGGAAACCTTCCGACATGCCCGGTGTACCTCGGAACTTGATCGAGCACTCCTTAAATGTCAATAGCAAGGCCAAACCAATCAAGCGGAAGCTACGATGGTTCGCTCACGACAAAAAGGAGGCGATTAGGGTAGAAGTTACATGGCTTTTGGCAGCCGGATTTATCAAAGAAGTGTATCATCCGGAGTGGTTAGCCAACCCGGTTCTTATACGGAAAAAGAATAATGAATGGAGAATGTGCGTTGATTACACTAATCTCAACAAACACTGCCCTAAGGACCCCTTCGGCTTACCTCACATAGACGAGGTCGTAGATTCAACTACCGGTTGCGAGCTGCTTTCCTTTCTCGATTGCTACTCTGGTTATCACCAGATCGCGCTCAAAATGGATGATCAGATCAAGACATCTTTCATCACGCCTTTCGGCACCTACTGCTACACAACTATGTCGTTCGGGCTCAAGAACGCCGGGGCTGCCTACCAACGCGCTATACAGGCCTACCTCAATGACGAGATAAAAGACAGCCTCGTCGAGGCTTATGTTGACGATGTAGTTGTCAAAACCAAGGAAGCACGTACCCATGTTGACAACCTAGAACGCACCTTCGCAGCCCTTAATACGTTCCAATGGAAATTAAACCCAAAGAAGTGCATCTTTGGCGTTCCTTCTGGCATACTGCTCGGCAACGTCGTTAGTTACGACGGCATATGCCCTAACTCAGAGAAAGTCAAAGCTGTCTTAGACATGAAGCCCCCAAAAAAGGTGAAGGATGTCTAGAAGCTTACCGGATGCATGGCTGCTCTAAGCCATTTCATATCAAGATTAGGAGAAAAAGGACTACCATTCTTCAAACTACTCAAAGCATCCGAGAAGTTTGAGTGGTCGGAGGAAGCAGATGCTGCCTTCATGTAGCTAAAACAATACCTCACATCACCTCTAGTCCTTACTGCTCCTAGAGAAGATGAAACTTTGCTACTTTACATTGCGGCAACCAATAGGGTGGTCTCCACTACCATGGTGGTCGAGCGCGATGAGCCAGGCCACACCTATAAGGTACAGCGGCCAATTTATTTCATCAGTGAGGTACTCAACGAATCTAAGACCAGGTACCCACAGATTTAGAAACTGCTCTACGCCATACTTATAACATTCTGAAAGTTGAGACATTACTTCGATGGATATCGTGTGGTGGTCATGACCGAGTATCCTTTGGGGGACATCATTCGCAATAAGGATGCGAACAGGCGCATCGTCAAATGGGCAATGGAGCTATGCCCCTTCTCCTTGGAATTTGCAAGCCATACTACAATCAAGTCTCAGGCCCTCGTCGATTTCATCGTCGAGTAGATAGACTTAAGCACGCCTGCCTCTCTAGGATCCGACGAATATTGGACGATGTACTTCGATGGCTCTCTCAACATTGACGATGCGAGAGCAGGAGTTCTTTTTGTGTCACCATCCAAGGAGCAGCTCCGGTACGTCCTTAGGATTTATTTCCCAGCATCTAATAACACCGCCGAGTATGAAGCATGCCTGCATGGTTTACGCATTGCAGTCGAGCTTGGTGTTAAATGTCTCTATGTCTATGGAGACTCGGCTCTGGTCATCAACCAACTCAACAAGGACTGGGACACGACCAGCGAAAAGATGGATGCATACTGCAAATCGATAAGAAAGCTGGAAGGCAGGTTCTATGGCATTGGGTACATACACGTGGCCCGAGACAAGAACCAAGCAGCGGATGTGCTATCAAAGTTAGGATCATCCCGAGCTAAAATCCCACATGGCGTATTCGTCCAAGACCTGCTCACGCCTTCCATCGAAGAGGAAGATTCCACGGTCGACAAAGCTCCAGACCAGCAATTGGTGGCTACAGTTCCAGCGCCGAGCACAATCGAGCCGCCTCCGACCACTCATGAGCCCGACTGGAGAGTACCTTTCATCAAGTACTTAACAGATGGCAGCGGTTATACTGATCGGACAGAAAATGAGCGCCTGATGCGTCACAGTAAGCAATATCTGCTCGTCGATGGCAAGTTATGGCGCAAAAACGCAAAGGAGGAAATCTTGATGAAGTGTATAACCCAGGAAGAAGGCAAACATCTCCTGGACCAAATCCACTCTGGCTCCTACGGCAACCACGTAGCCTCAAGAACATTGGTCGGTAAGGCTTTCCGAGCAGGGTTCTATTGGCCGTCAGCAGTAGCCGACGCAGAGAAGCTAGTCCGCCACTGTGAGGGTTGTCAGTTCTTCACCAAGAGAATCCATGTACCAGCGCATGAGATACAGACGATACTAGCCTCTTGGCCCTTCGCATGCTGGGGACTAGATATGATCGGGCCCTTCAAACTGGCTCCTGGGAAATTTACATGCGTCTTTGTGCTGATTGACAAATTTTCTAAGTGGATAGAATACATGCCTTTGGTACAGGCATCTTTAGAAAAGGCGGTCATGTTCCTCGACCAGGTCATCCATCGTTTCGGCATACCCAATAGCATCATCACCGATCTGGGTACTCAGTTCACCGGGAACGCTTTTTGGGACTTCTGCGATGAAAGGAGCATAGTAGTAAAATACGTCTCGGTGGCGCACCCTAGAGCTAATGGACAAGTCGAGCGGGCAAATGGCATGATCTTGGATGCATTGAAGAAGAGGATGTACAGAGAAAACGACAAAGCTCCCGGAAGATGGCTCAAGGAGTTACCAGCTGTGGTCTGGGGCCTCCGAACTCAGCCCAGTCGTAACACCGGCGTCTCACCATACTTTATGGTTTATGGCGCTGAGGTAGTCCTCCCACCAGACATAGCTTTTAGATCAGCATGGGTAGAGAACTTCAATGAGGGCAAGGTCAATGAAGTACGGGAGCTAGAAGTTAACAACGCAGAAGAAAAAAGGCTTGATTCTTGTGTACGTACGGCCAAATACCTTACTGTTTTGCGCAGGTACTACAACAAAAACATTAAACAGCGGTTCTTTGTGGTTGGGGACTTGGTCCTGAAGTGGAAGATGAACCAGGCTAGTGTACACAAACTCACAACCCCATGGGAGGGACCCTTCATGATCAAGGAAGTCACATGACCAACATCTTACAGGTTAGCTCACCTGGACGGTACGAACGTACCAAACTCGTGGCACATCGACAAGCTTAGATGTTTCTATGCTTAACTACTAAGGTATGTACTCCTCTTGTACTTTTGATTTAATTCAATAAAGTAATTATGATTTCTCCGACCACTCTAATGTGTCACTTCGAATTTTATGGTTATTCTACCGTAGCCAGTAAAAGCCAACCACCACTCCTTCTATGGTTTTCGGAGCAGGCCCTGTCTCCAGTTCCTCCCAACACGTGCATGGGATCCACTCTCTACGTTATGGGTGATCAGCAGGTCCCCCTTGGTTTGACTTGTCTGCGTCTACGTGTGCACAGGTCACCAGACCTCACACTCCGACCACATGGCAAACTAGGGCCGCACAAACTTTTCAGGATGATGTGTCGAGCACAATGGTACAACTAGACAGAACGTTAACATATTCTTACTTAGTTACACCAACATAAAGTATCAAGCTTAAATATGCTTTATACAAAGCAAACAAGCTTATAATGATATACAGTTACGTTATTACAAGCTTGCCTAAAGAGGCTCAAGTTTACAATAACACAACTATGTCCTCCTTCTACAGCTCTAAGCCTATTACATTGGCTGGTTGGGGTGCATGGCACTTGCTGCTCGCCACTTCCGATATCCTACTTGAGTCTCGGGGACTCTTGTGCTAGTCGAGCTAAAGGGGATGGCCCCGCTGTTGCCTGGCTGGTCGAGACCGCAGGCTTTGTTGGTTGGCTTGCAGCTGATGGCATTTCTAGCTGACTTGTCGATGACATACCCTATACAGGTGCTGGCCCACCTCCACATAGGTTAATGTCGCCAATTATCTTTGATGACAAGTCTAGCTGGGCCGTCCGAAGCTCCTCTGCCTTGTCTGGGTCTACCTCCTTCGGGTACCCAGCCTCCAGGCGCTTGAGATCGATCAGGGGGTAGTGGGCACGCACCATGCTTAGTACATGGGCACCTGTGTACTCACCCGCCTCCTTCACGAACTCTTGGAACCATCCCCACGCTTGTCTGCATCTCTCGACCAGTCCGAGCTAGGGCATCCTTGGCTCTTCCTCTATGAGCGCCGGGTCGATAAGGTCGAGGACGGGCATAATGCCAGTTGCCACTTCTTGGCACCGGTTCTTCCACGTGTCCCGCTCCTTGGTGGCCTCGAGGCATCGTGCTTTCCAGCCGTCACGCTCTTTGATCATAGCCTTTAGATGCCTCTTGGCATTGACTTTTAAAACTGAACACCGTAGAAGACATCAAATGTAATGGCACGACAAGACAAGGCGAGCAACAGAATAAAAAAAGTGGTCTGGAATACTTACTTTTTAGATCCTCCTTCATCTTGGTGGTGTGGTCCCAGAGTTCAGACTGGTCGCGCACCAGTTTCTTGTTGTCCTCCTTCAGGCGACCACACTCTGTGGTCACACGGCTATTCTCCCCTTGGAGGCGGGTCACTTCAGCTTCTAAACCTACATTACAGTTGTTACTGCCAAGAATGCAACAACACAAGTCCTGCACTTGCTATGATAAGATGAAAACTTACTTGTTATCTCCCGCTCTTTGTTATTGAGTTGGCCGACTAGGTTTTGGTTCTGTGCTTCTCGCTCTGTCCTCTCCTGGTCGGTGGCTTCAAGTTGGCGCCGCAAGCGTTCCACTCCGGTAGCTAGTTCTTTATTGGTCGCCGTGATCCCTTCAATCTGGTCGAAGCACCTCTTTTGGTATTTTGCAGTTTTCATCAAGTCCTGCATATAGACAAGCTAAGTCAGACAATTCGACTACATAACAGGGTCAAGTGGCCAAACCAAACATACCTGGACTTCTGTCACCAGACGGTTTGCCGCTCATTCAACTTTTAGGGTCTCTTCGACCTCTGGGATTTCTTCGTGCATCACCCACTCGTCGTTCTGCCAGCGTGACACATATACATGTTGTCGCTTATCTTGGGGACGGCCCAGGACTTCTTCAACTTCGTCCTCTTCAGCTTCCTGTTCAGGGGGCGGTGCTGGTCTTGAGTCTACAGTCTCCGCGACCACCATGGCTTTCCCACAAGCCATTGCATCGGCAAGAGTGCTCTATGCCGCCTCCGGCTGCTGCTCCTCGGCTTGGTCTGTTTCCCTTGGTGCCAAGGTATCCACCTCAGCTGGATTAGTGCTTGGAACACTTGTACTTGGCTCAGCTATCTTCTCGACCAGCTGCTCAGGGACTGTCGTCGGGCTACTCGGCTGCTGAGGTTCCGGCGGAGTTTCTTCTACAGGTCCCTCCACAGCTGGCTGCTGGGCAGTTTTTTCCACCATTGCTGGCAAAGTCGTGCCGCACCCGGCTAGCTGGTCAGGATTTTCAGTGGACGCCGACCTAATATATCAGAGAAAAGTTCAGCAAACAACAGTATTCAATGCAAATTATAAGCTTACATCAAAGTTATAGATACTTACAGCTTGGAAGTGCGGAATGATGTGGCGAACGAGCGTCTCTTCGACCGCCCCTGCTCCACGTGCTCGGCAGGTTCCACCGGATCTTTTTCCACCACCGGTACAGGCGCCGGGGTTTGATGCTCGACATTTCCCCCACTTGTCCTCTATGTTGCAGTGGTCGGTGATGCGATCACTGCTGGCACAGAGGAGCCTCCCTGCTCTGTCGACACCATTTGTCTCCTCTTTCGAGGGACGAGCCGAAAGATGTCCGTATCCTCTGCTTCGTCGTCTGAAAGGGGGAAGATGGCTTGGCGCTGTTTGCTGGCAGCCGGCCACTTGCCAGCAGCTCTGGTCGATGCGTCCTCTGCAACCTCAAGTGCCGCCCAGTGGACGTCTTTGGACCTAGCACTGGTCTGGGTGGCTGGGCCGGCAATTTGTGGCCAATCCACACTAGGGGGCGGAGACACGAACACAGCTACTCGGTCACGACCATTATTCTGGGAAACATAAAGGAACAACAGTCAATTTTCTGTTAACAACAAAATTCTATAGGTACAAGGAAACATCATTTACCTTTGGGGGAGGTCGGGCCAGCTTGAAGGCGTGCTCGATGTCGTTTAACTGGACGTAATTGGGATCGGCTAGGTTGAACAGCTCCCCAATCCTGGCCTTGACTTCTATCTTGTCGAGCGCCTCTTTCCTGGTCCTCGTTGGATCTGCGCTCCCCTGGTACTCAAAGCCAGGATGTACCCTCTTCTGGCAGGGCTGGATCCTTCGGCTGATGAAGTTCCCGACCACACTTGGACCATCTAGCCTTCCCCATGGGATCATCCCGAGCAGTTCTGCGATCTGCTCCAGGTTCTCGGGTTTCTCCGACCAGCTGTTCTTCTTCTCCGGAATCAGCCCCACGTCACACAGGGTGATTGTGTTCGGCTCTTCATGGATGTAGAACCACTTCTTGTACCACTCGTCCAGTGAGGTGTTCTAGGGGCAGTGCAAGTAATGGGCTTTCATACCATTGCGCAGATTAAGGTAGACGCCTTCAGCTATCTTCGAGCCTCCGCTCCCTTTCTTTCGCAGACAAAACAGGTGGCGAAAGAGGTTGAAATGGGGCTGGAAGCCACCATAGGCCTCACAGAGATGGATGAAGGTGGAGACAAGAAGAATCAAGTTGGGATGCAAATTGCAAATCCCAATCTCATAATACAAGCAGAGATCCTGAAGGAAAGGGTGCACTGGAACCCCAAAACCCCACTTGAAGAAATCCTCAAAAACCATAATCTCACCTGGTTGTGGATCGGGGAAGCTTTCTCCTTCCGGCACACGCCATCCCGCGAGTGCCTTGTTGTGGAGCACTCCCATGGCGACGAGGTCTTCGATGGTCTGCTCATTGCTCCGTGACTTCCACCACTCCTTCGCCATGACTCTGCCTTTCTTCTGGGCGTCTCTCTTCGCCATTAGTCTGTCCTTACTAAGGGGGTGGATGCGGTGGCGAGGGGATTGGTGATGATTTTCGGAGGAATAGGGTTTGGCAAGAGGAAGAAGAAGGTTGCGGCGGCGAATGGCAATGAGGATTGGTAAAAGCAACTTACCAGATCTATATTATAAATAACAAAGAGCTCTGTCGTTTCGTCTGCCCGAGATTCTTGGAAGATGTGCGCACACGTCGTAGATAGTTGTTCACACCACCTTGAGATCTATGCCAATAAACGCGCCCCTTCATTTCCAGTGTACGCGCCTCTTTGTTGATAAAGTGAGAGGGCCCACACTGACGCACCTCCATACAGGTGCCAAGCGACTGTTTGCCAGAAAGAGTAAGAGGGCAGAGTGCCATGCTATACCTATCTGCTTTTTTGACCAGACGTGTCAGATTGGACTTGGCAGAGTAAGGAGACAAATAAATACACCAAATAATAGTACAAGCGGCGCTCGTGAACGCGGATTGCCCTGACCACTACAATGCTCGGGGACTGCATAGACCACTACTATGCTCGGGTACTGCTCCGACCACTGCCGTGCTCGGGGACTGCTCTGACCACTGCCATGCTCGGGGACTGCTCCGACCACTGCCGTGCTCGGGGACTGCTCCGACCATTACTGTACTCGGGAACTGCTATGACCACTGCTGTGCTCGAGGACTCTCCTGACCACTTCTTAGAGATTGCTCTCCTCGGCTACATGTGATTTGTACTCACATACAGTTGAGAGACATTTATTTAGACCTTGCTACAAGGCTCATACTTCACCTTCCAGCAAGCTCGGGGACTACGTCGATACGATGCACCTACCGGTGCATCTCGTTTTGCCTGTACGGCAATTGGATTCTTAACTTCAGCGGAAATTCTTTTTAGACCCTGGCACCATGTGCCTGCATCACCTACTACCAGTCTCGGGGACTAAGTGGGCACACTTCACCTTGCGGTGAATGTGTTTGTTTAATCGACCCCTGTGCTTTGAATGATTGGAAGGATTATTAATGTGCTCGTGGACTGTCCCGACCACTGCTTGAATAATGGTTCTCCTTGGTTACATGTGGTTTGTACTCACATACAGTTGAGAGACATTTCTTTAGACCTTGCTACAAGGCTCATACTTTGCCTTCTAGCAAGCTCGGGGACTACGTCGGTACGATGCACCTGCCGGTGAATCTCGTTTTGCCTGTACGGCAATTGGATTCTTAACTTCAGCGGAAATTCTTTTTAGACCCTAGCACCATGTGCCTGCGTCACCTACTACCAGTCTCGGGGACTAAGTGGGCACACTTCACCTTGCGGTGAATGTGTTTGTTTAATCGACCCCTGTGCTTTGAATGATTGTAAGGATTATTAATGTGCTCGGGGACTGTCCCGACCACTGCTTGAATAATGGTTCTCCTTGGCTACATGTGGTTTGTACTCACATACAGTTGAGAGACATTTCTTTAGACCTTGCTACAAGGCTCATACTTCGCCTTCCAGCAAGCTCGGGGACTACGTCGGTACGATGCACCTGCCGGTGCATCTCGTTTTGCCTGTACGACAATTGGGTTTTCAACTAAACTAAGAATTCTTTTTAGACCCTGGCACCACGTGCCTACGTCACCTACTACCAGGCTCAGGGACTAAGTGGGCACACTTCACCTTGCAGTGAATGTGTTTGTTTTTCGACCCCTACGCCTCTGATGTTCAAGGACGCTATGCTTCAAGACCACTTACATTTCTTTTCAGAAATACAAGTGGGCACACTTCTTAGGATAGAAATCTTTTTCTTTTTTCTTAAGAGCACCATACATTCTTCGGACAACCTACTTCTCCGGTGATGACGGTGGTCAGAGACATCAAGGACTCAAGCCCTACTTGTCAAAGAAGGTTAAAATGGCGTGTCGCAGCATAATACATGATGCTCGGGGACTAGCTGTGGGGGTATTAACCCCTATACCCTTATGGCTAGGCTTGGGCTGGCCTAGATCAGTGGGTTCAGTCCACCAAAAGACGATGCGTGGCCCGGCCAACCTGTTCGGAGTCCCACGTAAGGAGTCAAGATGGATTTGGCGATCAAGCAAGATCCTGGTCGGTTAGAATAGGAATCCTTATCCGGCCACATAAGGCAATTGTAATAGGCTAGGATTAGTTTCCAGATCTATAACCCTGCCCCCTAGACTATATAAGGTGGGTAGGGGACCCCTCTAAAAAACAGCTCTCATTGACATACAGCAATACAAATTAGACGCAGGACATAGGTATTACGCCTTCTTGGCGGCCAAACCTGGATAAAACCTCATGTCTGTCTTGCGTCACCGTCTTGTTTGGGGCTTGCGCATCTGTCTGCCGATAATCTACTACCTTGGGCATGCCCCTAGGTAGACTGCCGACCATATTTCGTCGACAATTCCCAATATTTGTTCCATGGTCACAGGTGGCAGTGGTGGTGGATTTATGAGAGCATCACATCCACGACCACGGCCTCTGCCTCTTCCTCCTCTTGCGGCCATCTGTTTTCCAACAAATGCGCAAAATTTAGAGATTTTCTAATTATAGAGAGCTTACAAAAGATAAGAAACAATGCTGAGAATTTTCTGGACAAGATTCAAATTCAGCAGTTCAGTAAAACTGTTATAACTCGAGTTTCAGAGATCCAACAGAGGTGTACCAAGAATTGTTAGAAAGCTTAGGAGATCAGCTACAACTTTTGTGTAGATCAATTTACAGATTCTGATACACACATGGTCAAAAGTAGAGCTAAACTGAATCTATTCTGGGTTCCAGACTGCACAGGAACAACAACATGTGACAGCTAAATCTCACAAACCATAATAGCTATTGACATGGTTCTAGAGACATTTGAAAGATACAGAAGTCTAGTTATCTCCACAAAAATTTCAGAATTTTTGACAGCCCAGATTTCGAGATACCAGATAAAGAACACATGCTGCTCCAGAAATCAGCACAACAGAGATAAGATAAAGCGAAATATCTGCATTAAGATTTCATCTAAACTTAAGGTTCCAATCTAAGGAAGTTGTGTACAAGCCCACAAACTTCCAGCAATCAAACAAATACCAAATCAACCAAGTTCACAAATTAAAACATCTAATCATCCAAGTTCACAAGACCAAACAAGACTAAATATGAAACACGAACTAACGACGTTGTACTCCTAATCAAGGCACCTAACATCTATGGAGCGGTGTCAATCATGGTGAAGGACCGGCGCTTCTTCTTGTAGATTGATGGCTGCCCAAGTTGAGCTCGAAGTTCATCCACTTGCTTCTGGAGGCGTCTTTCAGCCCTCTGGATGCACGTAGTTCTCCTTTGACTTCCTCATCCACCCCCTGCATAGCATGGACATGCTGCACCGTTGCTTCTAGAGTTGGGTCACTCTCTAGTGGAGCCAAGACCTACCAAACACCCTCATGATCATTGCGAGGAAGGAACCTGAAGCGATCCTCCGTCATGGCCTCAAAGCGACGACCATGATAGTAGATGTCGGCGTCCTGCGCTGCATCTTCCATGCCATCCAAGGCGTGGGCCCTTCTAGCAGTGGCTCGGTGGACAGTCTCTACCTCATGTCCATTCTTGATGTCGTTCCAGGCGGTGACCACCAGCTCTACCTTCCAGAAGGTGGCCTCCAATGGATGCTGGTACTCTGCATAGTGGTAGCTGATGGAGGTGTGCAGGTCGGGGTAGTAGTCGTCCATCATGTGAGTGAGGAAGGTGTGGTAGTAGGCCGTCTCTAGGGCTGGCTTGAAGTAGTACTTGCACTTCCAGCCTATCTCCTCATCCACCACAGGGACAGCTGGGGATGGTGCAGGTGTAGGTGAAGTAGCCGTCGACTCCTCAGGTGTAGCTACGATAGGATAGACCGGTGCGATAGCTGGAGTAGGAGCAGGTGCAGGTGTCGGGGTAGCCATCTCCTCATCGTCGGAGATGATCACAATCTCCTTCTCCGCCTATGGAGCACGTGGGGTGAACAGGGCATGATAGCCAGTAGTGCTGAGGCGGACAGTCTTCGGGTTATGAGACATCTATAGATTTAAAGTGAGATAGAATTAGAATCAACAATTTTATATAATAGATTAAGGTATGAAAAGCATAAATGTTTTAATAAAATAACAAGAATAAGACAGTAAGCAAGAAACCAGAGGAGCAAAGATGCTAAAACGACCGTTTCTAACTAGGCTTGCGTCCTATAGTCAACCTGGCTCTGATACTAATTTGTCACACCCAATTTTAAGGATAAAATTGAATGCACAGAACTCGTGTGTGCCCAGGGATCAATCACACACACAAGCTAACAAATTACATAAAGTATCATCACGGTGTCACTTACATCAGATTCATAATATAACTTAGTCTTATACATCACAGTGAAAAATAAAAGGTAACTCTCTCACGTGGAACACCATCAAAGGGAAGGTCAACTGGTTGACCACAAGTCTAAAAATCCTCAGAGAATTCCTCATACCCGTTGTCATCTGTTATCCATCCAGGATTTTTATCCAAATAAAGAAAATAAACAAGCGTAAATACTTCCCGTACTTAACAAGTTAACAAGGGGTTATGAAGCTCAAAAAGGTTGACACTAGTTTACTGCAGTAAGCATTTTTAATAAGACAAGCTTTTATTATCAGGTATTATCAAATTATGCTTAAGCTCCCATTTAATCCCATAAGAACAGATATCAGGGTCTAGTGTATCATATATCATCATAGAACATCTTAAATGATCATCAACAAGTAACCAGTTATTCTGTGAGTTTTCCGGGCCGCTCGTGACCGTGAGCACAGCTGTTATAACAGTTTGTTACCCTTTGTAGAGGTGGTGCACATTCACCACGAGTCGTGATTCCCATATGCCCAGGTTAATTACTCCCATATCACTGCCAAGGTGAGCGGGCAGGGTACACTATGAAGCCATTTCATAGGTTTCTCTAACAAGTTAGGGCCGCTAGGTTTCCTTGGTAGGCAGATGTAGGAACCCCCCTTTCCTATGGCACATATCCATCGTGGCTATACACATAGGAACAGAGGCAGCCCTATACCCAACGTGGCAAGCCCCATTTGTGCCAAAATGGTAACCTCTAACTAGCTAGAAAAGGTCCTATTACTGAGCTAAAATCAGAGCCATATGACTCTCCCGGTTGTACTGTCAGTCCCAGCTTTTGCCGACAGATAAGTCCTTATGGAGGGCCAGGAGCAACATGATTAAAAGTCATTTGCACCTTCGCCCTATGGAACAATTGTTAAAAATCATGTTTTACTTTTAGTTCCATAGAACCATTCACCATCAAGTAGATCATGTTTAGTTAGAGCACTAGCAATCTACCCATATGCAATTAACCCATAGGAGTCAAGGGAACGAGTCATCAAATGACTAGAATGTCCTTATGGTTATCAAAATTAGACACTTGCACATGAGTAAATGATTAAAGTGAATAGGATATCAAGGTAAATCCCATGCTATACTTGCCTTGGTTCACAAACTCTTGCTGGCCCTGCAGGTCGTCGAAGACTTCTTGGTCTCCAACGTTCTCCTCACCGTCTGAACGCGACCAACACGACAACATACAACATTCCAAATGCATTTCATGCAAAGCAAACATTCCTATAATTAGAACAGTACACCAATAGTATAGAAAACAAGATAAAATATTTATGAAAACAATCTACGTCTCGCTACGATCACGTCAACGCGAAGTTCACGAAAAACAGAGCTAAAATGCGAAGTTATGATTTAAACGGGATTTCCTATGGCAATATATTTAATTAAATCTAACCATGAAATTTAAAAGTTGCAAACTTGATTAACAGTGGTACTAACATGTAGACTATGAAATTACAAAGCTAACACAATTTGAACAGTTCAATTCGGAGCTAAAACGACGATTTTATAAGCAAAGCAGTTCAAATGGTATTTCTGTAAATACTGAAAACATACTTTGAACTAAAACAGTTAACTTTACGCTTTCAAAACGAGAAAGCGTACACGGGGAAATACGCTAAGGACGGCGGGTTTTATTACATGAAAACAAAGGGGCTCTTTAGCATATTCACCCACGAAGGGGTATCGTCCATCTAGGGCCTTTGATCACGCGATGGACGGCTAGGATTAAATCAGAGGAGAGAGAGGAAGGGGTGGCTGGCCGGAACAGTGGTTCCACCGGTGGGTCAGCCATGGCCGACGACGTGGAGCACTCCGGTGAGCTCGGTTCGGGGGCCACGGTCCACGATTCGATGAACCGAGAGCACAGGGAGATGGAGGGGGTTCTCACGAACACATCCAGGCCAAGAAGGCGGCTAGAGGGGAAGGCCAAGGCGGTGGTCGCCATGGCCGGCGGCCAAGAGCTATTGGTGCTCGTGGCTATGGCGCTAGAAGCCACCAAACTCAATTCAAATGGCATGGGGAGGTAGAGGGGAGCATGGGGGTCTCACCGCAGGGAAGAAAGGGGTTGGAGACGGCTCGGGGAAGGCGGGTCACGGCGGTTCCGAGCTCGGTGGATGGTGGGGCTTCTCCATGCGACGGTTGCGGCCTCCAATGCGTGCGCGAGTGCGAAACTAGAGCGGGGAGTGAGAGAGGGACGCGCGGGGGGCTCGACTTTGCTTAAAAAGAGGCCGGGGCGCGGGGAGGGGGCGCTCCCATGATGCGCGTGGAGCGAGCGCAGTTGCGCTGTGGCTTGACCGGGAGCTGCGGTTGCGGGAGGAAGGGGGCGGCACTGACGTGCGGGCCCAGGCGGTCAGCGGCTGAAGGAGGAAAGGGAGGCGCGGTGGTTGCTAGGGTGCTGGGCCGGCTGCGGCGCTAGGCTAGGCCTCAGCCAGAAATGAGAAGAAGGGGGAGGGGAGAGTGAGCTGGGCTAGCGGGAGGAGCGGGCCGAGAATCAAGGAAGGGAGGGAGAGGAAAAAAAATAATTCTTTTCCTTTTTCCAACAATTTTTCAAATTCTTTTTCAATTAGATTTTGAATTCATTTGGACTTTGAATCAAAACCATTCATCACAAAAATAAATATGCAGCAGCATGTATGCATCACTTGTAGCTAATCTTATATTTGATTTTAGTTTTATAAAAATTATTACTTTCCTATGTTTGAATGCTCACATAAATGCTTTAGATAAATCAATTTAGCTATTCTTGGAATAATGCAAATTTTAGGGTGTTACAGCATGTGCGTGGATATGTATATGGTGGCTAACCTAATTCTACTATGCTCCTTGAAACATCTCTCTCTTGATTGAAACTTGGAAAACTTTTGTAAGAAAACATGGGCTATCTTATTCATCTTCTTTCTCTTTTTTTCTTCAGGCGGGCATCTAAGTACCCATTGTTTTTGATATCTCGGACACTTGTCCATTTTTTCCAATACTTTTTCTTTTTTTCTTCTCTCCTTTTTTATGAATAACTTTTGCATAGCCCATGCCTCTTTTTCAGCAATTGAAACTTTTCAAGAGAGACTTTTACAAGAACTTGGAGCATATATCCTAACAATCATATTTTTGTGTCTATTCCCAATATAGGAGTAGAACATTTTTGGTTGGATGGAAAACATGTTGTTGTGTAACCCTAGCGTAGGAGCAGAAGATATATGGAGTGTGCGTGATCTTGATCTTGAGAGCATGATAAGTTTCTCAACAAGGGTCACCAGGTTTGACCAAACTCAGTACAATAACAAGTAGCATATGTAGAAGGGTTCTCCTAGTCTATCATATTGGCTCTGGTGGGATATTGCTTACCACAAAGGAGAGGTGTAGCTATTCTTTTTAACTTTTTGAAATAAAATTCTCCAATAACAAGACATCAAGAATTAAGTGCTCATTATTCTACTATATCTCATTCCACAATAACTTAAGTAACATGGGGTCCCTAATAATAAGTTTCCAACAATAGCAAGATTTCCACGAAAAGTATTATGTGAGTCTATTCTTTAGTCATGACTGAAATAATCTTTCCTCAAGTTTTAAATTTGTTTTATCAAATGATTTTCAATTCAGTTCGAAACGAAAAGTGAAACATATGAAAATAGAGTGTATTGGGCTCAAACCTGACCCATGATAAGGCTCAGGGTGATGTTGCACCATGGTGGGCCGACTGGCCCAAAGAGGAGGCCGGGTGGCCTACTCCAGGGGCTGCTCGAGGCCCACTTTGTTGGATGTGGTCCTTGATCCATTACTTTTCGAATTTCATGATTAAATTCCGTCTTGTTGTCGCAGTGTGTCTCGCCCACACTTGTTTTCCTATATACCTTTATGCACAACATGTGGGGACAAAACACATATCTAACAGAAATAGAGAGCAGATAATAATAAGACTCTATTAATATTATAAGGCACTTTATTACACAAGCACAAACTAAACACAAACTCTTAACTAGCTAGCACAAACTTCAACACTCTAACAATCTGAGCTAGGGGAGTAACCTAACATACTATCATCAAACACATGACCTAAACACTCATGCCTTATTATCAACTACCTAATTCTCACTTCCTCATCTTAGCAACAAAATGATTCAAAGCATTTAAATCTTGTTGCAGGCTCTTGCGATAAACATGTTCTTCATCGATCCAGTGTTCTAAGGTATAGACAACATTGCTTAGATCTTCAATCTTCTTTTCCAAGAGGGCAATGGTCATCCGTGGGTGTTTCTCCTTATTCTCTGGGAGTGTTGATGATGCCTTCCTCTTCTTCTCCTTTGGGGGACATCATTAATCTGATCCGGTAAAGTGCGGACTCCATCAATGGTTGTATGAGGGGTGACCGACCTATACTTCACACATGTAACATCTCCAAACTTATTGGTCTTGACTCTAGTCAGCACCTCATGTCCCTTTGGAGGAAGGAGGTTGGTCTCCTTTGTCATCTTGATTAGCTTCTGGACGTCTAGACGAGGCTCTTGTTGGTGTGGCTTGCATTCAAGTGGACGCGACGACGATGGAGAGATCACAAGATGATGGATAGCTTGGGCGAAGTAAGACTGGCTTGAGCAAATGGGGTGATCTCTAGAGGAACGACACTCAGCACAAGCGCGTCGAGCTTCTTGTTTAGATCAAAACCATAGGGGACGATCTCTTTGTTGGCCATGAGGACTAGAGACGAGGAGAGCTTTGCTGTTGTTGGAGAGAGGAGGCTTTGATGGGATGGCTATGGAGGCAAGTAGGGGCTCGCTTATATAGGGGGGTACAACTTGCAACAGGGGTCATGATCTATCCATTAGAGGTCTCGTAACGAGGAAAAACCAAATGCATCGAAAAACTGTGAGATTGTGGAGAGGAAAGATCTAGAAGACATGAGAGAATCTACTGGGCGCAAGGGGGCTGATAGGTCAGCCTACTAGCCTAGGCCAGCCTAGCCCCACATGTTATCTTCTCATGGGGGTTTTTCTCATGGCAGTTTATAATCCCTATCTAAACCCAAAAAATATATTTATGCGTTATGAAACGTAAAGAGGATGGCAGTTGTGGTAGAACCGCCTAATTTAATGCCTTCTAGGAGTACTTGTCTTCCATTAGACTCTAAGTACTCGAGGGAGGAAACTAAACTACGCAGTTCTGTCGAGCACATCCCACGGGAGAACCCAAAAATCCACATTTTTCAATAGGATCATAAATGGGAGAATAAAGCTTATAATATTTTAGCCAATTCTTACATCACTTTCCATGCAACATCAGAGCATAATATTTATCGTTTTATAATAGTAGAATATAACCATGTTATCAGAGTTTGAGCGGAAATAAAATCATTAAATGATAAGTTAAACATTAACATGATGATCTGTTATATACATCATAACAGATTATAAGTTTTTCCATTGTAAAACATTTTGGGTGGAAGTTTCAAATAAACTCTATTGCCCGCAACATTAAGGAAAACCTCACTGAGCCCACCAGGAGGTTTCCACACACAAGTGTCAGCTCCACATGTTCCTGTCACCTGCAACAGGGTAGAACAAACCTTGAATACTCAATTGTACTCCGCAAGAGTCACCCGTCAAAGGGAAAGAAAAGACTCCAAGGATATGCAAGGCTATCTAGCTTATGGTTTTATTGAATATGCAGGAAGCATTACTAAGCGTGCATCCTTATATTCAATTTCATTAGCAATCATCATTAGTTCATTAACTAACCATTCTATGTAAGCACAAGTGCTTCTTTCAAGCAGGTGGTAAGCAATCAAAACCATTTTACCATCCTTCATATTCCAGATCTTACTACAGTGCTAAATTGTAGACAAGTCATACTAGATTACTTGGTGATTCACAAATCAATGTAGCCTAGCTGGGTACCCCAAAACACACACCCCACTTGTACCCTAGTCACAAGTAAGACCAACCCACCACTCTCCTGTCAAGGGGTCCATATCCCTATCCAAACTTGGACTCCAAGCCCCCACACCTAAGTCCTGGACTCAGTGTGGTGCTTAGACCTCCACCATCTCCACCTCCAATTAGTTGGTCCAAAAAGAGCTAAAACCCACGACAAGAGAGCAACGAGCCATTCTTGCTCCCATAAACAAGTATGTGCTCAGGATAATAAGTCTGTGACCTAACTAGAACCCAATGCAACGGTCGGTCCTTAACCGACACGGACAGGGAAAATAGTGTAACCAAGCTATGCCCCATTGGCCGCGGGACACAACCTCTTACACCCACCAATACCCGTACCATATCCCTGTTTGGTCTCCAATTATCATTCATATATATATATATATATATATATATTCCATGTGATATAATAACAACAATAATATATTTTCTATCTCTCGCGAGTGACAGGCAATCACTTGACTTCTATCGGAGTCCTATAGCATAGCAATCTACACGATCCTAGTCATACTAGTAAGACTCATAGGATATATATATATATATATATATATATATATATATGCAAGTGGGTTTCATTCAACTCCTTAAACTTAATGCACAAGCATAAGATAAAGTGCAGAATAATTAGGGTTTTGCATCGGGGCTTGCCTGGGTAAGATATAACCAAAAGTTAGCATTCCATCATGGTGACATCATCATTAGGCACCATCTTTTCTACTACTTTGAGCATCTCTCCTGATCCATCGCCGTCCCTATTATGATATTCGTGGATACAACGCAGAGACGTAAATGATCACGGCCATGGCAACTCTAAAATACGATTACGCTGCTAAACTAACAAGCTGGCTCTAGTAACTAACAGTACAAGGCTATGTATCCATGTTGTGGAACAAGTCGCCATTTTCCCACAAGTATTTTAGTCATACAAACCCGAAGGTTTTTCTTTATCCATTTCATTGATTTAATATATAATCGAACTAGGTCTCATTAGCTACCTTAGCAAACTAATTATTCTAGAGCTACGAAAATTACAGAGAGCACATAACAAAACTATGAAACTGCTGCAGAATTTCCAAAGCTAGCACTATTATCATTTTATCATAAAAATTCCTACAAGTTCATGTCTTATTAAACTACTGCATTTCAAAATAATTATGGCAACCCTACAACAGGGGTAAGGAGCCGACCTTTGCCTACCGATAAGCGCACACTCCTAGGTAGCTAGTGGGGTACATAACAGCGCACTACCGAGGGCTTGCCCCAGGCGACGGGCGGAGCCGTGCCACGGCAGTGCTTGTTCTGATGACCTAAGGCTCTACCGAGGTGGTGGCAGGTGATGGATGAGCACTAGCAGTCACCAGAGGTTTGCGCTATAGTTGTGGTTGAGGTAGAGGAGCGACGAGGCAACCCGGCCATGTGCGCCCGCACCTCACGGTGGCATGCCGAGCATGACACTGGTGTGCCACTGCTCTAGTGGCGGACTCCCTAGACAAAACAACATGAGCACCACGCGGAGGGGGTCAAGGTGAGTTCAGGGACAACACCAATTGGAGCTCTCTCCCCACATATTGGGACTTACCCCAGCCCATCTATTGCGGCGACTTTCAAGGCTAGTGGTGAGAAAACACCAAATTGGTCATCGATAATGCTTGGCCAGGGATGAGGAAGATGGAGGGCCTAATTGACTTCCTAAGCCACTCCCATGCGTGAAGACTCAGGCTGTAAACGCCTAGAGCTAGGTGGACCATTGTGCGGCGACGTGGTGTTCTGGCCAGGCTATGCCATGGACAAGGCGCACAAGCGAGTTAAAACGGAGCGGCACGGCTCTGTTAGCAGCACACACACACACACACACATGCACAGGAGACGGGACCTATAAGATCGGCGCGACGCGTTTGAACCGAAGTGACCGAACACGAGCGGGGCTCACCAATGGCGGCTAGCGTGTCAAAGCAAGGCGCGGCAGGGAAACGTCACCATCACCGCAGAGTCTAGGGGCCAGATGGTCCTGCTGCGGAGGCAGGGGTTCCTGCCCGCGGTAGATAGAACGAGGGGCGGGGTGAGCGCCACGTCGACCAATGGCAGCCGCCAAGGCACTGGCCTAGCCCTACGCATGGCGCAGTGTTAGTTGCAATGGCATGGATAGGGAGGGACAGCGCTGGGGCGACACGATAGCAGTGACGGCGTCGGCCAGGCAACAGCTAGCTAGGGCCGACCAACACTGGCGTGCGGAATAGCTATAGCCGGCCCCTATGCGGCACAACCGACGCACAGTGTGGCCAAACACAGCGACACCAGGGCAAAGGGCGTGGTGACCGCGACCACAGGGCCGAACGGCTGAACTAATGTTGTGCATGAATTTTAAAGCTCTGACCAAAACCAACCCAGCTCGGTTGAGACCAATCCAATTTGCCAAGGCTGAAGAGGGTCCTAAAGGCTATCCCAAGGAGCATCAAACGCAAACTTAGATGAACTACCGAGAGAGATAGAGACACGCCAAAACAGGTTCATCAAGCCAGACGCTGATTCATGAACGGAGCGCCAAAACCTGACCGCAACGCGTTCTAACAAAGTTAGGGCAATTTTAGAGCGAACAACGTGACATCCAACACAACGTCAACCTATGCTATGCTCAAGCACTCACTTTGATGCAATCAATAATACCAAAACATGAAACTAGTGTTTATACATTTTTGTTAGAAATTAAATGCCAAGCATTGTCTACCACCCTTCATACTTAGAAAACATTAAGGTTTTCAGTTAGGACTAAGTAACCATTAACTCTTTTGTCACAATTTTTAATATATCTAAACCTTGCTAACCTCAACCAACAAATACTTCATGCCATAGTCCATACCTTACACTAACCCGTGGGAGCAAAATTTTTAAGCACCATTTAACTAATTTGCTCAATATAATTCACCAAAAATGGTATTTTAATGATAATTCAAGTGCTTGCCAACTTAATGAAAAGAACTTATCTAAACGTCAAATTTGATTTTAGAGCTCCCAAAACCTTAGTTAACAACATCTATTTCCAAAAGTTAAAGTTGCATTGTCATCTACCAAGTTTGTACTTCCAACTTTATTTAAGTGTCACATACATGTTCTATAGTACTTTTGCTTAATAAAAATTGGTTTTAAACCCTAAGTGATATAACATGACTATTGAATCAACTTTCGTTTAGCATTTCTGTTGATCATTTTGAGTTATAGAAATTAATCAACACACTTTATCACAAGAATAGACACATAAACATGAGGCTCATGACATAGCTTAGCAAGTTGTTTAAGTGGTAACACCGAGGGTGTTACAACTCTACCCCCTTAAACAAAATCTCGTCTTGAGATTTGAAACACGAATCAGAGGGGAGAAATACGATTACATTTCGCAGATCTGAAATTACATGAAATATTACATGACATCGAATGCTAAACCACATAGGGATTTAAAGATACATGGTTAAGAGGAACCTAGTACAACCAAGGCTTAATCTAGAAGTCGAGATAGACGAGGACAATGGAGAAACAACAAGAAAATGATTATCCAAAACATGGCGTAAGTCCAACAGATCCAAAAATAGGAGACTGAGAAGTCAAACATTGTGAACCCTAAAACCAAACTAACTAATGGTAGATTTGAACTTCTTTGAAAACCAGATCGCTTCTTCTTCTCAGATTACACAGTCACCTCTAACTAACAAATCTAGTTCCACAATGATGACTGGATCTCGTTGCTCTACTTCAAATTTGAGGGGATGGGGATGAAGAAGAAGAGCAAGGACCAAGGGCATCTATAGTGGCGAACTGAGGTGGGGCGTAGCCTACCGAAAGTTGAGACAGTGTGGATGGGAGACACTAATGATTCACGCTGTGGGGATAAAGTCGGCCATGGGATGCTCCCTACGCGAGCTTGAGTGGAGGGAGGATAAGGGAGAGGGGAGGGGCTTTGCTCGGTGGGGAAGGCATGGGGGTGACCATGTCCCCAAAAGAAGAAAAGGAGGGAGGGGGTAATCTGGTATAGGGATGAGTGTGAGGATCGAGGGCTAATAGGAGGGGAAGTGCACAGTACACGAGGACTGTGAGTGCAGCATGATGTCACGGCGATGCGAGAATAGGGTGCTAATGTGCCCAACATAGATGGCATTCGCAGGGCATGTGGTGACAGTGACCTGGCATGCATAGCGTGGTCTAGTTGGACACAGAGCTTGGGACTTGATAGCCACTCAAGCTTTTTGAAGCACTCCCTACTACCCAAGGCTAACTTTTCTCTGGTGTTCTCTTTCCTTCCCTTCCTTGTCCACAATATGTGCCAACCTTTGTATGAACTGAGATCACAACGTACGTGCTTCCTCCAAAACCACCTCCTCTTGTTTACTTGAGGGAACACTATTTCATCAACCCATTGTGGATTTCTCGTTCGATCACCCAAATATTTTCCAAGGAGAATAATTTATAGCACAAGAAGTATGGTAGTGTAACTTGGTAAAGGTACTTGGTCAACAACCTTGATACAAGTGACAGGTAATCACTCGACTTCTACCAGGTCCTATAGCAGAGCAATCTACATGATCCTAACATACTAGTATGACTCATAGGATAAGGATATATATATATGCAAGTGATTTCATTCAACTCCTTAAAACTTAATGCACAAGCATAAAATAAAGTGCAGAATGATAGGGGTTATGCACCGGGGCTTGCCTAGGTAAGATATAACCAAAAGTTAGCATTCCATCATGGTGACATGATCATCAAGGCACCATCCTTTCCTCTACTTTGATCATCTCCATGATCCATCGTTGTTTCTATTATGATATACGTGGATGCAACGCAGAGATGTAAATAATCAACGGCAACCGAAACTCTTAGAAATACGAATACGCCTCGAAAACTAATGAGATAGCTCTAATAACTAACATGCTAGCCTACGTATCCATGTTGTCTAATAAGGTGTTGTTTACCAAAAAATGTTCTAGTTTTAAAATCCCAAGGTGTTTCGTCATTTTATTGATTAAATATATATTTTCAAACTAGGGCTCATTTAGCTACCCTAGCAAACTAATTATTATGGAGCTACAAAAATTATAGTGAGCACCTAATAATGTTAGGAATTTACTGTGAAAGTTTCAGAGCCAACATTATCACCAATTTATCACAAAAATTCCTACAAGTTTATATCTTACAATATTAAGCATCTTAAATTAATTAGATAACTCCTGAAAATATTATAAAACCATGTGAATAAAATATACTAGCAGATAGATCATGATTTTAGGAACCTAACAAAATTGGTTTCATAATTTTCGGTTAACTACATAATTTTTTATTGAATTTATAAGTTTACCTTAGAAACTAAATTAGAAAATGCTTTAGAAAACAAAAAGGGCCGGTGGCAAGCATTTGGCCCAGCAGGCGGCCCAACGTGGGATCCCTTGTGCGTGCTGGCTATTTTGTGGAAAAGACATTGATCTATCAATTTATTACATGGCACTATGCGCACTATTCCTACCGTTAGTAATCTTGCAACCAAACCCTCGGATGTTTTCACCTTTACCACTGGGAGGTCCCTGGAAACCCCGCGCATGCTGACGCAGTGGCCGATGGCATAAGGTGGTTACGCCGGGCAAACTAGGCTCACTACGATAGAAGTAAGGAGCTGATCACCATCTACAGCTGAACGCGCAAGGATGGGTGGCTGTTAGTGACTCAGAGGTGCATTGTCATGAGCTGTAGCGGCGAGCGGCTATCCATGGCGGTGGCGCACCTATTCCAATGAACCTATGTACGCTTAGCAGAGTAGAGGTGGCGGATAAGCATTAGTGGCTCATCGTTGTGCATGCCCTACTAACGGTTGAAGTATGGGAGCACTAGGACGGTCTGGCCACGTGTGAGCCGCTAGGGCGGTGGTCTTCCGAGATTGACACCCATGCGTCACCACGTCTCCGGTGTAACACCCTAAATTTTAGAACATTTTAAAATAGGGGAAATTGATTTATTAAGCATTTTTGTGAGCATTTAAAGTTAGGAAGAATAATAAAGTTTATCAAATTAAAATTAAATATAAGGTCAACCACAATGAATGTGCATTCATGCCGTTGCATAATATTTTGTGTTGCTTGGTTTAAAGTCAGATTTTGAATTGAGTCAAAATTTCATTTTGAATTTGCTTTGGAAAAAAAGAAAAATAAAAATCCTTTCCCCTCCCTCTGTTTCGGCCCGTAAGCCTGCTTCTGCCGTGTCCTGCTTCTTTCCTTCCTAGGCTGTCGCTCCTCTTCCCCTCTCCGGTCGGGCTGAAGCCCAGCGCCTCGTTTCTCAGCGCCAGCCCAAGTCGGCCTTTCTCCATTGCGCGCTATAGCGGCCCAGTTCAGCAGGCCCATTCCTTTCCAGCGCCCAGCCGTGACCACGCGCCTTCCTCCGCCACTGACCGGTCGGGCTCGCTAGTCAGGCATCTCCTCCTTCCTCCTCTGTCTCGTGTCCTAGTCGGATACCGCGCTGACACCGCCGTGTCCTCAATTGCTACGCCGTAGGTAGCGTGCCCCCCAAGATTTCACACCTCTTAAATACCAGAGTCGCGTCCGCTGCCTCCCTATCCCATCTTGTAGCAAAGGTTCTGCCCTACACAAGCTCGCAGCCGCTTCGCCCTAGCACCGCCCCGAGAGCCGCCGCCCGTCGAGTCTCGCGCCCGTCTTGCTTCCCCTTCGCCGCTGAGTTACCCCTAGGTAAGACCGCCGTCGCCTTCTCTCTCTCCTGGACTTTTTTGTTCGTCGAACCATGCACCGTAGCCTCTTAACCAATGTCATTGGCAAGCTTCTGATGTCCAGCCATGGCGCCACCATCACCTACCTTGCCACCGGCCATCTTCTCCCACCCGAATCAACCACGACCGTCCAGATATAATCCAGCGGCTGTGGATGGCCAATACCCCTTCGCTACCAATCTTACAAAAAGCCCCTTACAATTATTCCAGATTCAACCCATGGTCCAAAGCGTGCTTTCAGATCCTGTTTTCTTCTTTTGAAAACGTATTTTGCTTCGGGTTTTATTGAAAATATGTTTTTAGCTATTTACAGTTTTGCCATTCAACTTGTTTTAGCCGTAAAATCTCCGCTTTAACTCTGATTTGATCCGTTCAAGTTGCATTAGGTTCATAATTAAGTAATCTACATATTCATGCTACTGTAAAGTAGATTTCCAACTTCTAAAATTCGAGCTTAGATTTAATTTTTTATTTTGCTATAAGAAAACTTGTTTAATCCATAACTTTTCCGTTTCAGATCCGATTTTTGTGATCTTCGTGTCTGTGTATTCATAGCGAGACGTAGATTCGTTTTCCAAACTTTTCATCTTGATTCTTTGCTGTTGGTGTACTGTTCTAATCTGTAGCCTTGTTTGCTTTGCATGTTTGCTCTTGGATGCTTGTATGTTGCTATGGTTATCGAGTATAGACGATGAGCAGTTCGTGGGAGATCAAGGGTATGACTTTGATGAGCAAGACCAGCAGGAGTACTTTACTCAAGGAAAGTATAGCATGGGATCATCCTTCTTTCCTATTCACTTTAATTCATTAAACTCATGTTGCATGTGTCATCTTGTTAGGAATTTCCTAGAATTGAACTATTACCTTGTCACCTATGGGTTATGCATTTGGGTAGCCTTGCTAGAGCTCAATTAAACCATGATCTTGTAACTTGACTAATGGGATATGCAATAAACATTAAAATATGACTTTTAGCAACATGGAAATAGGGGGCTAGAGTGTTTAGCTACTTTCTAAATGCTTCAGATTCCTCTCCCTAAGGACTTATCTGTAAGTGATCATCCGGGACTTATAGTACAGCTGTGAGGGCTAGATGTCTCTAGCTTTAGCTTAGTATGAGGATTTTTTCTAGCTTGTTAGTGGTTACCTTTATTGGCGTAAGAATGGCTTGACGAATCGGGTATAGGACAGCCTCTACTCTTATGTGTATAGCCATGAAGGAATTGTGTCATTTGACAAGGTGGTTCCTATAACTATTTGCCGAGTGAATCTAATGGCCCTAACTTGTTAGACGAACCTTTGAAAGGCTTCATAGTGACCCCTGCCTGCTCACCTTGGAAGTGTTTTGGGAGTTATAAACCTGGGCATATGGGTATCACGACTCATAGTGAAAGTGTACAACCTCTGCAGAGTGTAAAACAGGTATATCAACCGTGCTCACAGTCATGAGCGGCCTTGGAACATTTATGGAATAGATGAACATTAAACCTTATCTGTTTATGCTATTCATTAATCATGTTTACATTTGATCATGTGTTCTGCATTGGGAATTGAAACAACTTGTTGCTACTCTTAAGCTAAAATTATGACAACTAAAAGTTGCACGTTGTTAAACCTGTGTCAAGCCTTTTGAGCCTCATGACCCCGTGTTACACTTGTTGAGTACAACATGTACTTATGCTTGTTTATTTTCATTATTTGGATAAAAATCCCAGATGGGTAACAGATGACCATGGGTATGATGATTTTCCTGAGGACTACTAGTCTTGTGGTCAACCAGCCGACGTCCCTGTGATATGGAGCTTCCGCGAGAGATCTTTTTATTATTTTCGCTATAATTATGTGATAACTCTGTCATATTCATGATGTAATAAACATTTATGATGATACTATTCATAATTTGTCGACTTATGTGTGTGACTGATCTCTGGGCGCACATAAGATTTTGCACTCTATTTTATCCTTAAAATTAGGTATGTCAGATTGGTATCAGAGCTGTGTTGACTGTAGGACACAAGCCTAGTTAGCAATGGTCGTTTTAGCTTCTTTTGCTTCACTCATTTCATGCTTTCTATCTCACCCTTGTTATTTGCTAAAGTTTTATGCTTCTTTTGTCTTATTCTATTATGAAAATTATTGCTTCTAATCTAACCTAACTAAATCTAATTCTATAGATGCCTCGTGCCCACAAGACTGCCCACATCAGCACTGGAGGGTACTACCCACCTCATGGTTTGTCCATGGAGCCAGAGGAGGAAGAACCCCTAGAACAGGAATTCGATCCGCCAACACCAGTACCTACGCCTGAGCCCATTCAGTAGGAACCTCAAGAAGTCAAGGTCGTCGACTTGTCCGAAAATGAAGAGGAAGACATTGTTGAAGAAGATGAGCCGATCCCGCCACTAGGGTGGACAACAAAGGTGTGGTATAAGCTGGGGTGTGAATCCTTCGTTTCACATCACCAACTCATGAGCATGCTTCAGACCTACTACAGCGACTTGGATGCAGCTGTAGAATACGTCTGCGAAGAACATACACACCCTCTTGAAGACACCTACTGGAAGACTAGGGTGTGCATCACCATCAAGGACGAACAGAAAGGCGCATATTAGCTGGATTCAAACTATGCGCACTATGGTCACCAAGCTACCATGGAAGAAGGCATAGAAGATGCAGCCGCTGAAGCTTGCATAGGCCTCCGTGGTCGCCGATTCGAGGACATGAAGGATGATAAATATCGATTCCTCCCTCACCAACACCTAGAATTGGGATGGGCGATGATGGACCCACAGGGCACGGATCCAACCACCTAGGCGATGGTACACTTTGGCTTTGAGTCTGTATCAAAGATTCGTCGATTGGAGAATCAATTGAAGGCGCAACAGGAAACTATCAAGAGGCACTGGCAGGTGATAGACGAACAAAGGGTGTGACTCAATTTACCAAAGATGTATGAGGAGCTTCCCCATAAGAATCGGCCATAGATGTTGGAGTCCCTCTTTATGTAATAACACGATAGTAGAACGAGTTAAGTTGAGTCTAGTCGAGTCTATTAGTGCGGTGTGAACATTGGTGTGTTTAGTTCATTTGTTATTATGTTTATGTGTGAGTTGGATCTTTGTAATGTGTGCTGGAACTTTGTGGGCATGTCCGCATGTTCCATAGTTCGAATATTAAAGATTGGGTCAATAAATGAATAGTTGGGTATGTTACATCTTGTTCTCTCGAAATCTGTTTTTCGGAGCAGTCTGCCTTTATCTTAATGCCAATTAAAATATACACAACCAAAGATTATGAAATTTTTATGGGAACAACTAGACTTAAGCATCTATCCAATGCCTCTAGAATCACCCCCATATCTAATCTGGTTCGTGAGATATCTCTGTTTCAAGTTAAAGTCTCTATGCAGTCTGGAATCTAGGGACAGTTTTGGTTGTATCCTGTTTTTGAGTAACCTAATGACAGAATCTGAGAATGTGGTCTGAATAAAAGTTATAGATATGTTCTTAAGATTTCCAACCATATAAAGTACGTCTTATTAGGAATTCTGGAACTCGAGATATGACTGTTTTACCGAGCTGCTGATGTTGAGACTCGTCCAGAAAATTTTCAGAATGTATTCTAACTTGGATATTTTTAAAATTTGAATGTTTGATAGCAGATGTCTGGAAGAGGTAGAGGCCGAGGTCGTGGAGGTGTTCCCCCACATCCACCACCACCACCACCGACTATTGAACAACTCTTGGCAGTACAGACGCAGCTCATGCAAACGTTGGTGCAGAATTAGCAGAACCAACAGGGTGGTGGAGCACCACGTGATAAGCGTGGTGAATTCTTGAAGGGCCGTCCCCCGGTGTTCTCTCATGCCACTGATCCACTGGAAGCAGATGATTGGCTTCATGCAGTGGAGAGGCAGCTCAACATAGCACAATGTGATAATCAGCAGAAGGTGTTGTACGCTTCAGGACAGCTCCAGGGAGAAGCTCAAGACTGGTGGGAGTCATTCGAGTATGGACGCCCCACCAATGCTCCTCCTGTTACCTAGCAGGAGTTCAAAGAGAATTTCAGATCTTATCACATACCAAAGGGACTGATAGAGCTCAAGCAGGACAAATTTAGAGCTCTGAAGCAGGGATCCATGTCCATCGCTGAGTACCGAGACAAGTTTGCTCAGTTGTCACGTTATGCTCCAAATGAAGTGGCTGATGGTGCTGACAAGCAACGCCACTTTCTCAAAGGTCTGTATGATGGTCTGCAACTCTAGTTTATGTCCAATACCTACCCCAATTTTCAGACCCTGGTGAATTGCGCTATTGTTATTGACAACAAGCACAAGGAGATGGAGGCCAAGAAGAGGAGGCTTCAGGGACAGGCCTCTGGAAGCAATACTCGTCCATGTACCAACCCTCAGCAAGGCTTTCAACAGAGGTTCTAGGGACCACCCAGTCAGTGGAATCATGGTCAGTATCCTCAGCGCCACCAGAACCAGCAGCAGAATGCCAATCAATGTCCTCAGCAGCAGAGTGGACCACAGACACCACAACAAGGAACACCCAACCACACTCCCATGAAGACCAGTGCACCTAGTACCCCCAACGTATGCTATCGTTGTGGAGAAGTTGTGCATTATGCTAATCATTGCCCCAGGAAGTAGAATCAGTAGACACCCTAGGGTCAGCAGAGTAATCATAAGGGAACGCCGCAGAAGCCAGCACCCAACACAGGAAAGGTGAACCATGTGTCTACTGAGACAGCGCTTGCAGAGCCAGAAGTCATGCTCGGTACGTTCAATGTCAACTCAACCCCTACCACTATTCTTTTTGATTCTAGAGCTTCGCATTCATTCATATCGCAAGCATTTGTTAGAAATCATAGCATACCATTATGTGCCATATAAAATCCCATATTAGTAAACTCACCGGGTGGAAGTATGCAAGCTTCATATCATTGTCTACCTACTAGTCTATTCTTAAGGGGGTAGAGTTTAAAGTGAGCCCCATTGTGTTGAGAGCATCTGGTATAGATGTGATTCTGGGTATGGATTGGATGATGCAACAACAAGCAGTGATTCAGTGTAAGGAGAAGGTAGTTGTGGTGACCGCACCAAATGGAGAAAGAATCAAGGTTGATGTTGTAATACAAGCACAGCCGACAGCTACTGTGAACCAGCTCGGTGATAGCGGCAACAAAGAGGATCCAGTGGTGGATGAATTTCTAGATGTGTTTCCCGATGACTTGCTAGGTATGTCACCTGACTGTGACATTGAGTTTATTATTGAATTATTACCTAAAACTGCACCTATAGCTAAGCGTCCATATAGAATGGGGGTTAAGGAATTAGAAGAAGTTAAGAAATAAATTAAGGAGTTACAGGAGAAAGGTTTTATTCGTCCTAGCTTGTCACCTTGGGGAGCACCGGTTATATTTGTTGATAAGAAGGATGGTACTTAGAGGATGTGTGTTGATTATCGATCACTCAATGAGGTTACTATCAAGAACAAGTATCTGTTGCCTAGAATTAATGACTTGTTTGATCAGTTGAGAGGTGCTTGTGTTTTCTCTAAGATTGATCTTCGTTCTGGCTACCATCAATTGAAGATTCATGCAACTGACATGCCCAAGACAACTTTTACTACAAGGTATGGTTTGTATGAGTACACCATTATGTCATTCGGGTTGACCAATGCACCTGCCTACTTTATGTATTTGATGAACAAGGTGCTCATGGAGTTTTTGGATAAGTTTGTGGTGGTATTCATTGATGATATATTGATATTCTCCAAAACAGAAGAAGCGCATGCTGAACATCTGAGGTTGGTCTTGCAGAAGCTTAGAGAACACAAGTTGTATGCTAAACGAAGCAACTGTGAATTCTGGTTGAAGGAAGTTTCTTTCCTAGGCCATGTTGTCTCTAATGGTGGAATTGCAGTAGATCCAAGTAAGGTGAAAGATGTATTGAATTGGAAACCATCAACATATGTGGGAGAGATTCATAGTTTCTTGGGATTAGCTGGATACTACAGAAGGTTCATTGAAGGTTTCTCTAAGCTTGCCAAGCCTATGACTGCTTTGTTGGAGAAAAATGCTAAGTTTGTGTGGTCCGAGAAGTGCCAGGCTAACTTTGAAGAGTTGAAGAAGAGGTTGACTACAGCCCTAGTATTGGTTTTGCCAAATTTGAACAAGAGTTTTTCTATCTATTGTGACACATCTCGTTAGGGTCTCAGATGTGTCCTTATGCAAGAGGGCAGAGTAGTGGCTTATGCTTCCCATCAGTTGAGAAAGCATGAGTCAAACTATCCTACTCATGACTTGGAGTTAGCAGCAGTGGTTCATGCTTTGAAGATATGGTGGCATTATCTCATTGGACATAAGAGTGACATCTATACTGATCATAAGAGTTTGAAGTACATTTTCACTCAGACAGATCTGAATATGAGGCAGCGTCGATGGTTAGAGTTGATCAAAGATTATGATCTAGAGGTGCACTATCACCCTGGAAAGGCGAATATGGTTGCCGATGCTCTTAGTCGGAAGAGTTATGCTAATGAGGTGCAAGTGACATCGATGTCAAGTGAGTTGTGTGCTGAGTTTGAGCAACTGAATTTAGGATTTGTCACTAATGCAGTGGAGTTGGTGTTGGAGTCTAAATTGGAGCAAGAAATACGTAAAGGACAGTTATAGGATGCGAAGTTGAGAGAGATAGTGGAAAACATAGTGATTGGTAAGGCACCAGGATTCTATATGGATGATAATGGAACTCTTTGGTAAGGCACCAGGATTTGTCACTAAAAGTTGCACGTTGTTAAACCTGTGTCAAGCCTTTTGAGCCTCATGACCCCGTGTTACACTTGTTGAGTACAACATGTACTTATGCTTGTTTATTTTCATTATTTGGATAAAAATCCTAGATGGGTAACAGATGACCATGGGTATGATGATTTTCCTGAGGACTACTAGTCTTGTGGTCAACCAGCCGACGTCCCTGTGATATGGAGCTTCCGCGAGAGATCTTTTTATTATTTTCGCTATAATTATGTGATAACTCTGTCATATTCATGATGTAATAAACATTTATGATGATACTATTCATAATTTGTCGACTTATGTGTGTGACTGATCTCTGGGCGCACATAAGATTTTGCACTCTATTTTATCCTTAAAATTAGGTATGTCAGATTGGTATCAGAGTTGTGTTGACTGTAGGACACAAGCCTAGTTAGCAATGGTCGTTTTAGCTTCTTTTGCTTCACTCATTTCATGCTTTCTATCTCACCCTTGTTATTTGCTAAAGTTTTATGCTTCTTTTGTCTTATTCTATTATGAAAATTATTGCTTCTAATCTAACCTAACTAAATCTAATTCTATAGATGCCTCGTGCCCACAAGACTGCCCACATCAGCACTGGAGGGTACTACCCACCTCATGGTTTGTCCATGGAGCCAGAGGAGGAAGAACCCCTAGAACAGGAATTCGATCCGCCAACACCAGTACCTACGCCTGAGCCCATTCAGTAGGAACCTCAAGAAGTCGAGGTCGTCGACTTGTCCGAAAATGAAGAGGAAGACATTGTTGAAGAAGATGAGCCGATCCCGCCACTAGGGTGGACAACAAAGGTGTGGTATAAGCTGGGGTGTGAATCCTTCGTTTCACATCACCAACTCATGAGCATGCTTCAGACCTACTACAGCGACTTGGATGCAGCTGTAGAATACGTCTGCGAAGAACATACACACCCTCTTGAAGACACCTACTGGAAGACTAGGGTGTGCATCACCATCAAGGACGAACAGAAAGGCGCATATTAGCTGGATTCAAACTATGCGCACTATGGTCACCGAGCTACCATGGAAGAAGGCATAGAAGATGCAGCCGCTGAAGCTTGCATAGGCCTCCGTGGTCGCCGATTCGAGGACATGAAGGATGATAAATATCGATTCCTCCCTCACCAACACCTAGAATTGGGATGGGCGATGATGGACCCACAGGGCATGGATCCAACCACCTAGGCGATGGTACACTTTGGCTTTGAGTCTGTATCAAAGATTCGTCGATTGGAGAATCAATTGAAGGCGCAACAGGAAACTATCAAGAGGCACTGGCAGGTGATAGACGAACAAAGGGTGTGACTCAATTTACCAAAGATGTATGAGGAGCTTCCCCATAAGAATCGGCCATAGATGTTGGAGTCCCTCTTTATGTAATAACACGATAGTAGAACGAGTTAAGTTGAGTCTAGTCGAGTCTATTAGTGCGGTGTGAACATTGGTGTGTTTAGTTCATTTGTTATTATGTTTATGTGTGAGTTGGATCTTTGTAATGTGTGCTGGAACTTTGTGGGCATGTCCGCATGTTCCATAGTTCGAATATTAAAGATTGGGTCAATAAATGAATAGTTGGGTATGTTACATCTTGTTCTCTCGAAATCTGTTTTTCGGAGCAGTCTGCCTTTATCTTAATGCCAATTAAAATATACACAACCAAAGATTATGAAATTTTTATGGGAACAACTAGACTTAAGCATATATCCAATGCCTCTAGAATCACCCCCATATCTAATCTGGTTCGTGAGATATCTCTGTTTCAAGTTAAAGTCTCTATGCAGTCTGGAATCTAGGGACAGTTTTGGTTGTATCCTGTTTTTGAGTAACCTAATGACAGAATCTGAGAATGTGGTCTGAATAAAAGTTATAGATATGTTCTTAAGATTTCCAACCATATAAAGTACGTCTTATTAGGAATTCTGGAACTCGAGATATGACTGTTTTACCGAGCTGCTGATGTTGAGACTCGTCCAGAAAATTTTCAGAATGTATTCTAACTTGGATATTTTTAAAATTTGAATGTTTGATAGCAGATGTCTGGAAGAGGTAGAGGCCGAGGTCGTGGAGGTGTTCCCCCACATCCACCACCACCACCACCGACTATTGAACAACTCTTGGCAGTACAGACGCAGCTCATGCAAACGTTGGTGCAGAATTAGCAGAACCAACAGGGTGGTGGAGCACCACGTGATAAGCGTGGTGAATTCTTGAAGGGCCGTCCCCCGGTGTTCTCTCATGCCACTGATCCACTGGAAGCAAATGATTGGCTTCATGCAGTGGAGAGGCAGCTCAACATAGCACAATGTGATAATCAGCAGAAGGTGTTGTACGCTTCAGGACAGCTCCAGGGAGAAGCTCAAGACTGGTGGGAGTCATTCGAGTATGGACGCCCCACCAATGCTCCTCCTGTTACCTAGCAGGAGTTCAAAGAGAATTTCAGATCTTATCACATACCAAAGGGACTGATAGAGCTCAAGCAGGACAAATTTAGAGCTCTGAAGCAGGGATCCATGTCCATCGCTGAGTACCGAGACAAGTTTGCTCAGTTGTCACGTTATGCTCCAAATGAAGTGGCTGATGGTGCTGACAAGCAACGCCACTTTCTCAAAGGTCTGTATGATGGTCTGCAACTCCAGTTTATGTCCAATACCTACCCCAATTTTCAGACCCTGGTGAATTGCGCTATTGTTATTGACAACAAGCGCAAGGAGATGGAGGCCAAGAAGAGGAGGCTTCAGGGACAGGCCTCTGGAAGCAATACTCGTCCACGTACCAACCCTCAGCAAGGCTTTCAACAGAGGTTCTAGGGACCACCCAGTCAGTGGAATCATGGTCAGTATCCTCAGCGCCACCAGAACCAGCAGCAGAATGCCAATCAATGTCCTCAGCAGCAGAGTGGACCACAGACACCACAACAAGGAACACCCAACCACACTCCCATGAAGACCAGTGCACCTAGTACCCCCAACGTATGCTATCGTTGTGGAGAAGTTGTGCATTATGCTAATCATTGCCCCAGGAAGCAGAATCAGTAGACACCCTAGGGTCAGCAGAGTAATCATAAGGGAACGCCGCAGAAGCCAGCACCCAACACAGGAAAGGTGAACCATGTGTCTACTGAGACAGCGCTTGCAGAGCCAGAAGTCATGCTCGGTACGTTCAATGTCAACTCAACCCCTACCACTATTCTTTTTGATTCTAGAGCTTCGCATTCATTCATATCGCAAGCATTTGTTAGAAATCATAGCATACCATTATGTGCCATATAAAATCCCATATTAGTAAACTCACCGGGTGGAAGTATGCAAGCTTCATATCATTGTCTACCTACTAGTCTATTCTTAAGGGGGTAGAGTTTAAAGTGAGCCCCATTGTGTTGAGAGCATCTGGTATAGATGTGATTCTGGGTATGGATTGGATGATGCAACAACAAGCAGTGATTCAGTGTAAGGAGAAGGTAGTTGTGGTGACCGCACCAAATGGAGAAAGAATCAAGGTTGATGTTGTAATACAAGCACAGCCGACAGCTACTGTGAACCAGCTCGGTGATAGCGGCAACAAAGAGGATCCAGTGGTGGATGAATTTCTAGATGTGTTTCCCGATGACTTGCCAGGTATGTCACCTGACTGTGACATTGAGTTTATTATTGAATTATTACCTGAAACTGCACCTATAGCTAAGCGTCCATATAGAATGGGGGTTAAGGAATTAGAAGAAGTTAAGAAACAAATTAAGGAGTTACAGGAGAAAGGTTTTATTCGTCCTAGCTTGTCACCTTGGGGAGCACCGGTTATATTTGTTGATAAGAAGGATGGTACTTAGAGGATGTGTGTTGATTATCGATCACTCAATGAGGTTACTATCAAGAACAAGTATCTGTTGCCTAGAATTAATGACTTGTTTGATCAGTTGAGAGGTGCTTGTGTTTTCTCTAAGATTGATCTTCGTTCTGGCTACCATCAATTGAAGATTCATGCAACTGACATGCCCAAGACAACTTTTACTACAAGGTATGGTTTGTATGAGTACACCATTATGTCATTCGGGTTGACCAATGCACCTGCCTACTTTATGTATTTGATGAACAAGGTGCTCATGGAGTTTTTGGATAAGTTTGTGGTGGTATTCATTGATGATATATTGATATTCTCCAAAACAGAAGAAGCGCATGCTGAACATCTGAGGTTGGTCTTGCAGAAGCTTAGAGAACACAAGTTGTATGCTAAACGAAGCAACTGTGAATTCTGGTTGAAGGAAGTTTCTTTCCTAGGCCATGTTGTCTCTAATGGTGGAATTGCAGTAGATCCAAGTAAGGTGAAAGATGTATTGAATTGGAAACCATCAACATATGTGGGAGAGATTCGTAGTTTCTTGGGATTAGCTGGATACTACAGAAGGTTCATTGAAGGTTTCTCTAAGCTTGCCAAGCCTATGACTGCTTTGTTGGAGAAAAATGCTAAGTTTGTGTGGTCCGAGAAGTGCCAGGCTAACTTTGAAGAGTTGAAGAAGAGGTTGACTACAGCCCTAGTATTGGTTTTGCCAAATTTGAACAAGAGTTTTTCTATCTATTGTGACACATCTCGTTAGGGTCTCAGATGTGTCCTTATGCAAGAGGGCAGAGTAGTGGCTTATGCTTCCCATCAGTTGAGAAAGCATGAGTCAAACTATCCTACTCATGACTTGGAGTTAGCAGCAGTGGTTCATGCTTTGAAGATATGGTGGCATTATCTCATTGGACATAAGAGTGACATCTATACTGATCATAAGAGTTTGAAGTACATTTTCACTCAGACAAATCTGAATATGAGGCAGCGTCGATGGTTAGAGTTGATCAAAGATTATGATCTAGAGGTGCACTATCACCCTGGAAAGGCGAATATGGTTGCCGATGCTCTTAGTCGGAAGAGTTATGCTAATGAGGTGCAAGTGACATCGATGTCAAGTGAGTTGTGTGCTGAGTTTGAGCAACTAAATTTAGGATTTGTCACTAATGCAGTGGAGTTGGTGTTGGAGTCTAAATTGGAGCAAGAAATACGTAAAGGACAGTTATAGGATGCGAAGTTGAGAGAGATAGTGGAAAACATAGTGATTGGTAAGGCACCAGGATTCTATATGGATGATAATGGAACTCTTTGGTTTGGGAAAAGGCTATGTGTGCCTAAGGATAAGGCTTTACGAGAGGCAATTCTTCATGAGGCACATGAGTCTGCTTACTCTATTCATCCTGGAAGTACTAAGATGTATTTAGATTTGAAAGAGAAGTATTGGTGGTACGGACTGAAGAGAGATGTTGCTGAATATGTTACTTTGTGTGATACGTGTCAGAGAGTCAAAGCTGAACATCAAAGACCTGTAGGATTGCTACAACCAATGAAGATACCTGAGTGGAAGTGGTAAGAAGTTGGTATGGATTTTATAGTTGGGTTAGCCCGCACTCAGAGAGGTTATGATTCAATTTGGGTAATAGTAGATCGGTTAACTAAGGTTGCTCACTTCTTACCTGTCAAGACTACCTACACTGGTCCCCAATTGGCTGCGTTATATATGGAGAGGATAGTTTGTCTGCATGGGGTTCCCAAGAAAATTGTGTTTGATCGAGGTACCCAATTTACATCTCATTTTTGGTAGCAAGTACATAGTTCATTGGGGACCAAGTTGAATTTTAGTACAGCATATCATCCTCAAACAGATGGGCAAATTGAGAGAATTAATCAGATATTGGAGGATATGTTGTGAGCTTGTGCGTTGTAGTACGGTACAAGTTGGGATAAGAGTTTGCCTTATGTAGAGTTCTCGTACAACAATAGTTATCAGAAAAGTCTCAATATGGCACCTTTTGAAGCTTTGTATGGACGAAAGTGTAGAACCCCGTTGTTTTGGAATCAAACGGGAGAAACACAAGTGTTTGGACCAGATGTTTTGAGAGACATAGAAGAGCAAGTAAGGATGATCAGAGATAACTTGAGAGTGGCTCAGTCTCAACAGAAGAGCTATGCTGACACTAGAAGAAGATAATTAGTTTTTGAAGTAGGTGATTATGTCTACTTGAAGGTGTCACCTATGAGAAGTGTGACAAGGTTTAAAATGAAGAGAAAGTTGGCACCAAGGTATATTGGACCTTTCAAAATTTTGGAGAGACGTGGTGAAGTAGCTTATCAGTTGGAATTGCCTGAGAGTTTGTCAGGTGTACATGATGTGTTCCATGTGTCTGAGCTAAAGAAGTGTTTGCGAGTACCTAAGGAGCAGATATCGTTAGAGGAGCTTACAGTTAAGGAAGATCTCACATATGAGGAGTTTCTAGTAAGGATTTTGGAGACGGCAGAAAGAGTTACAAGGAGCCGAGTTATAAAGATGTGTAAGGTTCAGTGGAATCGGTATACAGAAGATGAGGCTACTTGGGAAAGAGTAGAGGATCTAAGAAAAACATACTCATAGTTATTTGAGTAAGCATCATCCGATTCTCGAGGACGAGATTCATTTTAATGGGGGTAGAATTGTAACACCCTAAATTTTACAACATTTTAAAATAGGGGAAATTGATTTATTAAGCATTTTTGTGAGCATTTAAAGTTAGGAAGAATAATAAAGTTTATCAAATTAAAATCAAATATAAGGTCAACCACAATTAATGTGCATTCATGCTATTGCATAATATTTTGTGTTGCTTGGTTTGAAGTTAGATTTTGAATTGAGTCAAAATTTCATTTTGAATTTGCTTTCGAAAAAAAATAAAAATAAAAATCCTTTCTCCTCCCTCTGTTTCGGCCCGTAGGCCTGCTTCTGGCGTGGCCCGCTTCTTTCCTTCCTAGGCCATCACTCCTCTTCCCCTCTCCGGTTGGGCCGAAGCCCAACGCCCGTTTCTCAGCGCCAGCCCAAGTCGGCCTTTCTCCCTTGTGCGCTGCAACGGCCCAGTTCCGCTGGCCCATTCCTTTCCAGTGCCCAGCCATGACCACATGCCTTCCTCCACCACTGACGGCCGGGCCCGCTGGTCAAGCATCTCCTCCTTCCTCCTCTGTCTTATGTCCCAGTCGGACACCACGCCGACGCCGCCGTGTCCTCCATTGCTACGCCGTAGGTAGCGTGCCCCCAAGATTTCACGCCTCTTAAATACCGGAGTTGCGTCCGCTGCCTCCCTATCCCATCTTGCAACAAAGGTTCTACCCTACACAAGATCGCAGCCGGCTCACCCTAGCACCGCCGCAAGAGCCACCGCTCATCGAGTCCCATGCCCGTCTTGCTTCCCCTTCGCCGCCGAGTTACCCCTAGGTAAGACCGCCGTCGCCTTCTCTCTCTCCCGGACTTTTTCATTCGTCGAACCATGCACCGTAGCCTATTAACCAATGTCGCCGGCGAGCTTCTGATGTCCGGCCATGGCGCCACCATCACCTACCTCGCCGCCGGCCATCTTCTCCCACCTGAATCAACCACGGCCGTCCAGATCTAATCTAGCGGCCGTGGATGGCCAATACCCCTTCGCTGCCAATCTTACAAAAAGCCCCTTACAATTATTCCAGATTCAACCCGTGGTCCAAAGTGTGCTTTTAGATCCATTTTCTTCTTTTGAAAACGTATTTTGCTTTGGGTTTTATTGAAAATACGTTTTCAGCTATTTACAGTTTTCCATTCAACTTGTTTTAGCCATAAAATCTCTGTTTTAACTCCGATTTGATCCGCTCAAGTTGCATTAGGTTCATAATTAAGTAATCTACATATTCATGCTACTGTAAAGTAGATTTCCAACTTCTAAAATTCGAGCTTAGATTTAATTTTTTTATTTTGCTATAAGAAAACTTGTTTAATCCATAACTTTTCCGTTTCAGATCCGATTTTTGTGATCTTCGTGACTGTGTATTCGTAGCAAGATGTAGATTTGTTTTCCAAACTTTTCATCTTGATTCTTTGCTGTTGGTGTACTGTTCTAATCTATAGCCTTGTTTGCTTTGCATGTTTGCTCTTGGATGCTTGTATGTTGTTGTGGTTATCGAGTATAGACGGTGAGTAGTTCATGGGAGATCAAGGGTACGACTTTGACAAGCAAGACCAGCAGGAGTACTTTACTCAAGGAAAGTATAGCATGGGATCATCCTTCTTTCCTATTCACTTTAATTCATTAAACTCATGTTGCATGTGTCATCTTGTTAGGAATTTCCTAGAATTGAACTATTACCTTGTCACCTATGGGTTATGCATTTGGGTAGCCTTGCTAGAGCTCAATTAAACAAAGATCTTGTAACTTGACTAATGGGATATGCAATAAACATTAAAAATATGACTTTTAGCAACATGGAAATAGGGGGCTAGAGTGTTTAGCTACTTTCTAAATGCTTCAGATTCCTCTCCCTAAGGACTTATCTGTAAGTGATCATCCGGGACTTACAGTACAGCTGTGAGAGCTACATGGCTCTGGCTTTAGCTCAGTATGAGGACTTTTTCTAGCTTGTTAGTGGTTACCTTTATTGGCGTAAGAATGTCTTGACGAATCAGGTATAGGACAACCTCTACTCTTATGTGTATAGCCGTGAAGGAATTGTGCCATTTGACAAGGGGGTTCCTATAACTATTTGCTGAGTGAATCTAATGGCCCTAACTTGTTAGACAAACCTTTGAAAGGCTTCATAGTGACCCCTGCCTGCTCACCTTGGAAGTGTTTTGGGAGTTATAAACCCGGGCATATGGGTATCACGACTCATAGTGAAAGTGTACAACCTCTACAGAGTGTAAAACTGGTATATCAGCCGTGCTCACGGTCATGAGCGGCCTTGGAACATTTATGGAATAGATGAACATTAAACCTTATCTGTTTATGCTATTCATTAATCATGTTTACATTTGATCATGTGTTCTGCATTGGGAATTGAAACAACTTGTTGCTACTCTTAAGCTAAAATTATGACAACTAAAAGTTGCACGCTGTTAAACCTGTGTCAAGCCTTTTGAGCCTCATGAACCCCGTGTTACACTTGTTGAGTACGACATGTACTTACGCTTGTTTATTTTCATTATTTGGATAAAAATCCTAGATGGGTAATAGATGACCATGGGTATGATGATTTTCCTGAGGACTACTAGTCTTGTGGTCAACCAGCCGATGTCCTTGTGATATGGAGGTTCCGTGAGAGATCTTTTATTATTTTCGCTATAATTATGTGATAACTCTGTCATATTCGTGATGTAATAAACAATTGTGATGATACTATTCATAATTTATTGACTTATGTGTGTGACTGATCTCTAGGCGCACATAAGATTTTGCACTCCATTTTATCCTTAAAATTGGGTGTGACATCCGGTAAGCCCCTAGCCAAATGATGCGAGCACTAGATAGAGGAGGTCAAGGCAAGCTCATGGATACAAACAATTGAACCAATTTGGACCTTACCCCAATTTCACTCGCACGACGGCGCACCTGGCTGGCAGCGAGAAAAACGCCAAATTGGCGGCCAGTAGTGCTCGGTTGCACCATGGTGAGGGTCAGGCTACTAGCTGGCTTTCCTATCTAACTTCTGGAGTGCCGAATTGAGGTGTGGTGCCCCGAACCGCATGTATTTGTTGTGCAAAGCGGGGCAATTCTGTTGACGACAAGGGCAGGCAGGAGCGGTAGCTCTTTGAGGCTGTCCCTGCTTCGGTCGAGGCTGTGGTAATGAACCGAGGCATCCGTATGGGGAAGACTTAGAGAGAGAGCATCATGGATCGCCATAATGGGACTGCTCGGCCATGGCAAGATGCGGGCGATGGCAGTGAAACAACGATCACGCGCAGGGCCATCTCGTAGGGCTACTGCAACAAAACGATGTGAGGGAGGGCAGTGACACCATGACAAGGGCATTAGTGCGATGTGACTATGGAGGCAGGTAGCGGCTCCATGGGTAGGTGGATTGAGCAACAAGACGAGCGCCACAATGGCCAGACGACGACTACCGTGGCATTGGCTTGGCCTCGCGCACAGCCTAGCCGGCAGCGTGCACGTGATAGCCATGCAGCAGTAGCACCACAGCACCGCTCGGGCCCATGGAAGATGGCTGGGGTCGACATTGCCCGACATGCGACCAGCAGCCAACGAGGTCAGCCAGCGGAGCAGTGGCCAGGCAGCGACGACGTGCTCATGTGGTGACTGCGGGGCTGAGGCCAAGAGACTAGGAACGACACCAAGCATGCTTTTCAAAGTAGACCAAAATCTACTTACTAATTCATCGAAAGCTCAACCGAGTCCACGAACCCAAAATTAGCACTAACAGATAGCAAAGGAAGCAATTCCTACCACCAAAGGATGACCAGAGAGGAAGTTGGAGAGACGCCAAGATAGGTTCGTCATGTCGAACACTGGTCCACGAATAGAGTGCCAACAACATGGTTTACAACATGTTCTAACGATGTTTGGACAATTTTATGTGGACAACGCGACACCCAAAACATCTACAACCTACACCATGCTCACATGCTCACTTAGAAGCAACTAAGAATGCAAGAATATGAAGCTAGTGTTTAAACATTTTAGCTAGAATTTAAATGTCAAGATAGCATTGTCTTACTACTTTTCCCATACTTAGAAAAGTTAAGGTTCAATTCGAACTAACAGCCATTAACACTTTTGTTACAATTTTTAAAAGGCCTAAACCCTATCAACTGCTACCAACAAGTATTTCATGCAATAGTCCATACCTTATACTAACCCATAGTAGCAAAATATTTAAGAACCATTTAACTATTTTGCCTAATATAATTCGCCAAAATGGTATTTTACACAATAGTTCAAGTGTTTGCTGACTTAACGAAAAGAGCTTATCTTAACGTCAAATTTGATTTTTGAGCTCCCAAGAGCACTAGTTAACACTATTTATTTTGATTTTTAACCACAAAAGTGATTCACATAGAATTGTTTATCATTTCACGTGTGTTATAAATTTTTAAAACCCAAAAACTTGTTTGGCTAATTCCTCTCGGACCTAAATCTCGGTGCTAAGCAAGCTCGTAACACTAGGGGTGTCACAACGTGTTACATCTCGAATTCTATTGAATAAATGGCAACGACAGACGGAGAAAGATTATCGGTGTTGGTTAGAAGAGAAGGAATACCAACGTCAGCAAGAAGAAGAGAGATATAAAAGAGAACAAGCTGAGTCACATTGGAATTGCCTTTTCTTCTGACATTGTTGGAATGAAGGTTTGAGATTGCCTACTGAAAATAATTGCCCAGAATGTAGCGAACAATATTGGAAGTTTAGGCAATTTTAAGTCAACCATCGGTCTATCCATGATCGAATTGAATATCAACATAATGATGTGGATCGGCGCTTAAAAAATAGAAGCATTCCTGATCGGTTTGGAAAGCGACTTGTTGATCAGAACTAGGCCGATTATGAAGAAGAAGATGATGAACAGTATGTTTGGCAGGAAGGACAGTGGTGTCCAGAAGGTTTAACAAGAAGTCAAAAAAGAAGAGTACAACACCTAAGGAGCAGAGAATTAGAATAGGCTTAGAAATCTGTTAAACCGCAAGTATGGCTTGCTAAACAAATAGCCGATAAGGGCCTACCATCAGCTAGTATTCAAATGGTTTTTCTTTTACCATCTGAATTTAATCTCTAGCAGATCAAGAAATCTATTCATATTTTGATGAATTAGAGTACGAAGAGATGGCAACCCAGTTCACATTGATACATCAAGCTATATTTGATAAACCAGTTAAGCATAGGCATTTGAAAGCTTTATATGTGAAAGGTTTTGTCGATGGGAAGCCGATGAGTAAAATGTTGGTTGATGGAGGTGCCTCTATTAATCTAATGTCTTATACTACTTTTTGCAAGCTTGGTAAAGGACTAGAAGATCTGATTGAGACTGACATTATGCTTAAGGATTTTGGGGGTAATGCGTCCAAGACCAGGGGGCAATTAATGTTGCATTCACAATTGGAAGCAAGAATTTGCTCACTACATTCTTTGTCATTGATGGACAGGGTTCATACAGTTTACTCCTTGGTCGTGATTTGATTCATGCCAATTGTTGTATACCATCGACTATGCATCAATGCTTGATTAAGTGGCATGGAGACAATGTTGAGCTAGTTCAGCCTGATGATTCTATGAGTATAGCAACAGCTGATCCAATGTATTGGGAACTAGAAGATTTTGAGTGTTTTTCTAGCAAGCAATGGGAAGGAGGCTTCATTAGAATCAACGATGAAGGCCAACAGCCAATCTGAGCAGTCGGCTCTGAAAGTTTGTTTTAATGGATAATCCAATAGATGGTACAGATAGTAAACTAGGACATGGCTTTACGTTGACCGATGACTTAGAAGAAATAGATATTGGTCCTAGAGATAGGCCCAGGTAAAAGCTCTAGTTTGGTTTTGGTGAATTGATGAAACCCTAAGTGCTAACCTAGTTTATCAAGTGATCATGAGATAGGTAGCACACCCCAAGTGATGAAGCAAATGAAGATCATAGCATGATGAAGATGATGCCATGGTGATGATCAAGTGCTTGAACTTGGAAAGAAGAAAGAGAAAAACAAAAAGCTCAAGGCAAAGGTATAAACCATAAGAGCTATTTTGTTTTGGTGATCAAGACACTTAGAGAGTGTGATCACATTTAGGATTGATAGCCGTACTATTAAGAGGGGTGAAACTCGTATCGGAATGTGGTTATCAAAGTGCCACTAGATGCTCTAACTCATTGCATATGCATTTAGGATCTAGTGGAGTGCTAACACCCTTGAAAATGTTTGTGAAAATATGCTAACACATGTGCACAAGGTGATACACCTGGTGGTTGACACATTAGAGCAAGGGTGAAGAAGATAGAGTCGAAGAGGAGTTAGTCGCGCTGGTTACAGAGTGACTAGACGCGTCCGGTATGGTGACCGGACACATTCGGTATTTGGTGATGAACTCAGCGACCGGACGCGTCCGGTCGCCACACCGGACGCGTTTGGTGTGAATTAGAAAAAGCAGTGTTCAGCAGAGCAGCCGATCAGACGCTGGTAGTGTCCGGTCGGGCAATGATGCTTACTGTACTCGACCGGACGCTAAGGCTCAGTGTCCGGTCACTTTCTAACAGACGCATCTGGTCGGCCCTGGAGGCTCACTGGACTCGACCGGACTCAGTGGCTATGCGTCCAGTCGTTTTGTGCTGAGCGTCCGGTCGTCATGTTAGAGAGCTAATGGAGGCAACAGTGGGACACGTGGAGGTCTAGCAGCTACCGGACACATCTGGTATAGCGACCGGACGCATCCGGTATTCACGTCCGATGCGTCCGGTGCAGCGTCTGGTGCTGTGTCCGGTCAGCCCGCGTTATGCCCAGTGAAGGGGTATAACAGCTCTATTTCATGGGGGCTTCTATTTAAGCCCCATGGCCAGCTATAGCTCATAACCTTTGGCCATTTTCATTGACATAGCAACCTTGTGAGCTTAGCCAAAGCCCTCCCACTTATCTCCATCATTGATTCATCATCATAGTGAGATTGGGAGTGAATCCAAGTGCATTGCTTGAGTGTTTGCATCTAGAGGCACTTGGTGTTCGTGTTTCACTATGTATTTCGCTTGTTACTCTTGGTGGTTGCCGCCACCTAGACGGCTTGGAGCAGCGAGGATCGTTGAGCGGAGGGTGGTGATTGTCTCTGGCTCCGATCGTGGTGATTGTGAGGGGTTCTTGACCTTTCCCTGGCGGAGAGCCAAAAGGTACTCTAGTGGATTGCTCGTGGCTTGTGTGATCCTCAACTTGTGTTGGTTGTGCAGCACCCTATTCAGGGTTTGGCATGTGAAGCCAATTAGCGCGTGAACCTCCAAGTGAGTGAATCGCCACAACGAGGAGTAGCTTGCCGGCAAGCAAGTGAACCTCGGTAAAAAAATCATTGTGTTCATCCTTTGATTCCGAGGTGATTGGTCTTCATTGATATTGATTGGTTCACTCCTCGACACGGCGGTATAACTATCTTGATCACTCTTCTTACTTTACCGCAAACTAGTTGTCAAGCTCTTTAGTGTAGCTAGTTGTGAGAGCTTGCTTGCTTGATTGGTGTGGCTCTTTAGTTAGCCTTTGAGAGCACACTAACATAGGATAGTGTCATAGCTTTTGTGTGGATTGACACTATCTAAACTAGAATTGTGGTAGGTGGCTTGCATTTTGAGTAGGCTAGCGCAACACTTGCTTCGCCTCATAATTGTCTAACCATTTTGTTAAGTGTTGTTGTAGAATTTTTTATTAGGCTATTCACCCCCCCTCTAGCCATTAGGACCTTTCAAGTGGTATCAAAGCTGAGGTCACCGTTATTTGAGGCTTAACAACCTTTGGTGTTAAAATGGCTCAAATCAACAACACCAAGAAGCCACCCCAATTTGATGGCTCAAATTATTCTTATTGGAAGACAAAGATGACCACACATATCAAGTCAATCAATAGAAAGGTGTGAAAGGTGGTAGAAACCAAAATTGTGATTGATGATCTAGAAAATCCCACCGTGGCCGAAGAAGTGCTTCTCCAAAATAATGACATTGCTCTAAGTACCATTCATGCTGCAATTGATGTGAGAACATTTGAGCAAATCAAGAATATTGAGATGGCTCATGAAGCTTGGAAGAAATTAGAAGAATCATTTGAGGGTACTCAAGCCATAAAGGGTGCAAAGGCATATATTCTCAAAGAGAAGTTTGCAAGCTTCAAGATGAAGGAAGATGAGAGTGTGCCGGACATGTTCCATTGGATGGAAGTGATTGTCAATGATCTCAAAGCACTTGGTGAAAAGATAGAGGACAAGGACTTCTCCAATAAGTTCTTGAGATGTTTGCCCACAAGATTTGGCATGTTGGTCACCTTACTAGTGAGGACCGGTTTGAACACAATGACACCAAACCAAATCTTGGGAGATATCATGACCGATGATACTTATAGAGATGATGATGAGAATGAAGAAAAGAAGGAGAAGAAAGATGACAAGAAGGATGACAAGAAGAAGAGCATGGCATTCAAAGCTACATCATCAAAGGGCAAAGCTAAGCAAGAGACATCAAGTGAAGAAGATGAATCTTGGGATGATGATGATGATGAGAAGATGGCTCTCTTTGTCAAAAGATTTGACAAGTTCATGGTGAAGAAGGGCTACCGTGCAAGAAGGAAGAAATCTTCATTCAAGAACAAAGAAGAGTCAAGAAGGTGCTTCAAGTGTGGAAGCAAAGATCATCTTGTTTCTCAATGCCCATACAATAGCGACAATGATGATGACAACAAGAAGAACAAGAAGAAGGACAAGAAGGATAAGAAAGAGAAGGACAAGATGGCATTCAAGAAGAAGAAGGGTGGTTCATATGTAGTCACTTGGGATAGTGACGCTTCCTCAAGTGATGATGATGATGATAGTGATGATAACAAGACCACCAAGAAGAAGGTTCTTGCAAGCATTGCTATCAATGAGAAGCCTTCTCTCTTTGAATCTTCATCATGCTTCATGGCTAAGGCCACTAAGGTACAATCTTGTGATGATGAAAGTGATGAAGAACATGTTGATGATAATGAACATGAAAATGATAGTGATAGTGATGATGATGATGAACCTACTAAGGACGAATTATTTGACATGCTAGAAGATGCTAAAGAACACTTTGACATTAAGAGAAGGGAATGCAAGAGCTTGAATAAGGAGGTAAAAGCCCTTAAGCAAGCCCTTGATGAGCTCAAAGCAACTCATGAGAAGCTAGAGAAAGCCCATGAGAAGCTTGGCAAAGCTCACAAAAAGCTTGAAAAAGCTCATTCTTCTTCGCTTAAAGAGCAAAATAAAAAGAAGCATGTTGAAACTTGCAATGTAGGTTTAACTTGTGATATAATTGATGAATCGCTATCTATGCCTATCATTGTTGCTCCTACTAACCCTTCTTGTAGTACTTCCACTTCTACCTCATCTAGTAGTGATGGTCTCACTTGTGATGCCTCATTAGTGGTTGAGAATGAGAACCTCAAGAAGGAGGTCACTAAGCTCACTCACACCTTAGCTAAGGCTTATGGTGGTGAGGACCGCTTGCTTATGGCCTTGGGTAGCCAAAGAGCTTCTCTCTACAAAGAGGGATTGGGCTATACCCCCAAGAAAGGCAAGGCGACCTTTGTTCCTCACAAGACTAGTTTTGTGAAGAACAATGGTCGGTTTTGCACTAGTTGCAAGCAAGTGGGTCACAAAGAGCAAGAATGCAAAAACAAGAGAAAAAATGCTAATGTATCCTCCATTAAGCTTGATTCATGCTATATGCTTACTAGGGGCACAAATGGTGTAAAGGCTAAGTTCATTGGTAAACCATGGATGAGCTCAAAGAAGAAAGCCATTTGGGTACCAAAGAGCCTAGTGACTAACCTTCAAGGATCCAAGCAAGTTTGGGTACCTAAAAGAAATTGATCTTCTTTTGTAGGTCAATTACAAAGCCAGAGGAAGGCATTGGGTTCTTGATAGTGGGTGCACTCAACACATGACCGGTGATACAAGAATGTTCAACTCAAGCAACACCAATGGCAATGATGGTTATGATAGTATCACATTTGGTGACAATGGCAAAGGCAAGGTCAAAGGGCTTGGTAAGATTGCAATATCCAATGACATGAGCATATCCAATGTGTTGCTAGTAGAAAGCTTGAACTTCAATTTGCTATCCGTGGCACAATTGTGTGATCTTGGATTCAAGTACATATTTGGGGTAGATGATGTAGAGATCATAAGTGTAGATGGCTCTTACTTGATCTTCAAAGGCTTTAGATATGAGAATCTATACTTGGTTGATTTCAATGCTAGTGAAGCTAAATTATCTACATGCTTGTTCACTAAGTCTAGCATGGGTTGGTTATGGCATAGAAGGCTTGGTCATGTTGGAATGAAACAATTGAATAGATTGGTTAAGCATGACTTAGTAAAAGGCTTAACAGATGTTGTGTTTGAAAAGGATAAGCTTTGTAGCTCTTGTCAAGCCAGAAAACAAGTTGGAAACACCCATCCTAAGAAAAGCATGATGAGCACTAGTAAAGCATTTGAGTTATTGCACATGGATTTGTTTGGGCCAACACAATACACTAGCATCGGTGGTAACAAATATGGCTTTGTGATAGTGGATGATTACACTAGATACACTTGGGTATTCTTTCTAGTGGACAAAAGTGATGTATTTGCAACATTCAAATCATTTGTCAAAGGCATTCACAATGAGTTTGAAACAACCATCAAGAGAGTTAGAAGTGACAATGGTAGTGAGTTCAAGAACACTAGAATTGATGAGTTATGTGATGAATTTGGAATTAGACATCAATTCTTGGCCAAGTACACTCCACAATCAAATGGCCTTGTTGAGAGGAAGAATAGAACACTCATTGATATGGCAAGGTCCATGCTTAGTGAGTACAATGTGAGTCAATCTTTTTGGGCCAAAGCTATCAACACGGCTTGCTATTGTAGCAACCGCCTCTATTGTCACCGATTAAAAGAAAAGACACCATATGAGCTCTTGAATGGTAGAAAGCCCAACATTGCATATTTTCGGGTCTTTGGTTGCAAATGCTATATCTTGAAGAAAGGCACTAGATTGGGCAAGTTTGACAAGAAATGTGATGAAGGATTCCTACTTGGTTATTCCACTACAAGCAAACCATATAGAGTTTGGAATTTGGATAGTGGTACTCTTGAGGAAGTTCATGATGTTAAATTTGATGAAACCAAGGGTTCACAAGTAGAGAATGAGAACTTCGAAGATGTTAGAGGCATTCAACTTTCAAATGCCATGAAGAACATGGATATTGGTGAATTGAGGCCTAGGCAAGTGAATGATGATGAAGATGATCAAGTGCAAGTGCTCTCTAACTCAAATGTGCAAGATGATACAAATCAAGTTAGTACAAGTGGCTCTCATGACAATGAACAAGATCAAGTGGCTAGTACATCATCTCAACCCAATGATCAAGCAAGTGCAAGCAATCAAGTTCCAATCCTCCAACCAACCAATGTTGCAAGAGATCATCCTTTGGACACTATCATTGGTGATATTTCAAGAGGTGTACAAACAAGATCAAGATTGGCATCATTTTGTGAACACTTCTCATTTGTGTCATCCATTGAACCAAAGAAGATATATGAAGCATTGAAGGATGTTGATTGGGTGAATGCTATGCATGAAGAATTGAATAACTTCACAAGAAATCAAGTATGGGAATTAGTAGAGAGACCAAAGGGACACAATGTGATTAGAACCAAATGGGTCTTTAGAAACAAGCAAGATCAAGATGGGATAGTAGTATGGAACAAAGCAAGATTAGTAGCACAAGGCTATACACAAGTTGAAGGTCTTGACTTTGGAGAAACATATGCCCCGGTTGCTAGATTGAAAGCAATTAGAATCTTGCTAGCCTATGCTTGTGCCCACAACATCAAGCTCTATCAAATGGATGTTAAGAGTGCATTTCTCAATGGCTACATCAATGAAGAAGTATATGTTGAGCAACCTCCTAGTTTTGAAGATGACAAGAAGCCCAACCATGTGTACAAGTTGAAGAAGGCATTGTATGACTTGAAGCAAGCTCCTAGAGCATGGTATGAGAGATTGAGGGATTTCCTACTCTCTAAAGGGTTCACCATGGGCAAGGTTGACACCACTCTTTTCATCAAGAATATTGAAAAAGATCTATTTGTATTGCAAATATATGTAGATGACATCATATTTGGATCAACCAATCAAGACTTTTGTGATGAATTTGGAAAGATGATGACTAATGAGTTTGAAATGTCTATGATCGGAGAGTTGAGTTACTTCCTTGGGCTTCAAATCAGGCAATTGAAGAATGGTACATTTGTGAGTCAAGGCAAGTATATCAAGGACATGATCAAGAAGTTTGGCATGATTGATAGCAAAGTCATTAGCACACCAATGGGAACAAATGGCAACTTGGATAGTGATGCAAGTGGCAATATGGTGGATCAAAAATTGTATCGGTCTATGATTGGAAGCCTACTCTATGTGACCGCATCAAGGCCAGTTGTTATGTTTAGTGTATGCATGTGTGCAAGATGTCAAGCCTCACCAAGAGAAAGTCATTTGAAGGCTACAAAGAGAATATTGAGGTACTTGAAGCATACACGAAATGTTGGTTTGTGGTATCCCAAAGGAGCAAAGTTTGAGCTAGTTGGTTACTCTGACTCAGATTATGCGGGATGCAAGGTTGAAAGGAAGCGTACCTCGAGCACATGTCAATTGTTGGGAAGATCACTTGTTTCATGGTCATCAAAGAAGCAAAATAGTGTTGCATTATCAACCGCCGAAGCCAAATACATATCCGCCGATAGTTGTTGTGCACAAGTACTTTGGATGAAGGCCACTTTGAGTGACTTTGGAATCAAGTTCAAGAAAGTGCCATTGTTATGTGACAATGAGAGTGCAATCAAGTTGACCAACAATCCGGTTCAACATGCAAGAACAAAGCACATTGATGGCTGCCACCATTTCATAAGAGATCACCAACAAAAAGGGGACATTTGCATTGAGAGTGTAGGCACCGAAGATCAACTTGCCGATATATTCACCAAGCCATTGGATGAGAAAAGGTTTTGCAAGCTAAGGAATGAGTTGAACATATTGGATTTCTCAAATATGTGTTGATGCACCCTCACTCATATGACATGCCTCTCCTTCGAGCAATCCAAGGTAAAAGTTGATTGGCATGACATACATCTTTGCTAAGGACATGATTAATGCATCTAGTCACATTTTCAATTTTATTAGGACCTTTCTAGTGGTTCTATTTTATTAGGCTCATTCATGAAAATCAAATGATTTTGATGTCTATATGGTATCACTATTGCTTCTATGCTTGACTTGATCTAGTGATGGCATATGACATGTTTATGGGCTTGTAAACCTAGTGTTTAATCTAGAAAAATGAGTTATAAGTGTTTAACTCAACATGGTACAAGATAACCCTTGTTTGGAGGTGTGAAGAAGCTTGTCCTTGGATGAAACCGAGTTAAATATCTTTGGCAAATGATCTAGATTGGACCAAATTTGGGAAAATGATCCTCACCCCATTGATTGACATTGATAATCTTGACCCTACAAATAATACTATCCATATTTTGAACCTTTGTGGTCATTGATGACAAAGGGGGAGAAAAACAAAGATAGTAGTAAAGATAGTGAAAAAGGGGAAGAAATATCATAAAGGGAGAGAAACATAAAGATATCTTGATATATGACATAGGGGGAGAGATATGACAAAGGAAAGGGATCAACTAAAATTTTGAGCACATAAGTAGGGGGAGCAAGCTCATGAACTTGGATGGTGCATTTGAATGTGCATTTCATATGTTTGCTTACCTGGCACAAGTATTAAATTTAAACATCCATGCTTGTGTGATGTATGATTAGTTGTAAGATTGAATGATGAAATGAAATCACTAGATAACTTTCATTTCAAGTGTTGTTTCCAAGTGGTATCAAACTAACCATGGTGATGGTATATTGGTGCACTCTAATTGGTATCACGCTTCAAAGGTCCATCTTTTATACCTTAGCTACATGTGGTAGACATTGACTCCTATATTTCCTATCTAAGCATATGTGCGAGCTACAATCCAAACTCTTAGCACATATGTAGGGGGAGCAATTGCTACCATTTGGGGTTCATGAAACTTGTCCATATCCTTTTACACATGGTAAATATGCTTGGGCAAGCAACATGGATTCAATTGAAATTCAATTCATATCTTTGTGAAAGGGTTGTTATCAATTACCAAAAAGGGGGAGATTGAAAGCTCTAGTTTGGTTTTGGTGAATTGATGAAACCCTAAGTGCTAACCTAGTTTATCAAGTGATCATGAGATAGGTAGCACACCCCAAGTGATGAAGCAAATGAAGATCATAGCATGATGAAGATGATTCCATGGTGATGATCAAGTGCTTGAACTTGGAAAGAAGAAAGAGAAAAACAAAAAGCTCAAGGCAAAGGTATAAACCATAAGAGCTATTTTGTTTTGGTGATCAAGACACTTAGAGAGTGTGATCACATTTAGGATTGATAGCCATACTATTAAGAGGGGTGAAACTAGTATCGGAATGCGGTTATCAAAGTGCCACTAGATGCTCTAACTCATTGCATATGCATTTAGGATCTAGTGGAGTGCTAACACCCTTGAAAATGTTTGTGAAAATATGCTAACACATGTGCACAAGGTGATACACTTGGTGGTTGGCACATTTGAGCAAGGGTGAAGAAGATAGAGTCGAAGAGGAGTTAGTCGCGCTAGTTACAGAGTGATCGGACATGTCTGGTATGGTGACTAGACACATCCGGTATTTGGCGATGAACTCAGCGATCGGACGTGTCCGGTCACCACACCAGACGCGTCCGGTGTGAATCAGAAAAAGTAGTGTTTGGCAGAGCAGCCGATCAGACGTCCGGTCGGGCAAGGATGCTTACTGTACTCGACCGGACACTGAGGCTCAGCATCCGGTCGGCCCTGGAGGCTCACTGGACTCGACCGGACTCAGCGGCTGTGCGTCCGATCATTTTGTGCTAAGCGTCCGGTCATCATGTCAGAGAGCTGTTGGAGGCAATAGTGGGACACGTGGTGGTCTAGCAGCTACCGGACATGTCCGGTATAGCGACCACACACGTCCAGTATAAGTGTCCAGTGCGTCCGGTGTAGCGTCCGGTGCTGCATCCGGTCAGCCTGTGTTATACCCAGTGAAGGGTTATAACAACTCTATTTCATGGGGGCTTCTATTTAAGCCCCATGGCCGGCTATAGCTCATAACCTTTGGCCATTTTCATTGACATAGTAACCTTATGAGCTTAGCCAAAGCCCTCCCACTCATCTCCATCATTGATTCATCATCATAGTGAGATTGGGAGTGAATCCAAGTGCATTGCTTGAGTGTTTGCATCTAGAGGCACTTGGTGTTCGTGTTTCGCTGCAGATTTTGCTTATTACTCTTGGTGGTTGCTGCCACCTAGACAGCTTGGAGCAGCGAGGATCATTGAGTGGAGGGTGGTGATTGTGAGGGGTTCTTGACCTTTCCCTGGCGGAGAGCCAAAAGGTACTCTAGTGGATTGCTCGTGGCTTGTGTGATCCTCAACTTGTGTTGGTTGTGCGGCACCCTATTGAGGGTTTGGCGTGTGAAGCCAATTAGCGCGTGAACCTCCAAGTGAGTGACAACGAGGAGTAGCTTGCCAACAAGCAAGTGAACCTCGGTAAAAAAATCATTGTGTTCATCCTTTGATTCCGAGGTGATTGGTCTTCATTGATATTGATTCTTGTGATTGATTGGTTCACTCCTCAACACGGCGGTATAACTATCTTGATCACTCTTCTTACTTTACTGCAAACTAGTTGTCAAGCTCTTTAGTGTAGCTAGTTGTGAGAGCTTGGTTGGTTGGTTGGTGTGGCTCTTTAGTTAGCCTTTGAGAGGACACTAACATAGGATAGTGTCATAGCATTTGTGTGGATCGACACTATCTAAACTAGAATTGTGGTAGGTGGTTTGCATTTTGAGTAGGCTAGCGCAACACTTGTTTCGCCTCATAATTGTCTAACCATTTTGTTAAGTGTTGTTGTAGAATTTTTTATTAGGCTATTCACCCCCCTCTAGCCATTAGGACCTTTCACCAGGCCAACGTATGTAAGTGCTAAATTAGATCCTGAGTATAAACAAGAATTGATAGATTTATTAAAGAAATTTAAAGATTGTTTTGCTTGCGAATATTATGAAATGCCTGGCTTAGATCGATCAATTGTTGAACATCGGTTGCCAATCAAACCTGGATATCGGCCATTTAAACAAGCTCCAAGGAGATTTAATCCAAATGTTCTTGATGATATTAAGAAGGAGACTGAAAGACTACTAGAAGCAAATTTATCCGACCTTGCTGATATGTAGAATGGATATCGAGTGTAGTTCCTATGTATAAGAAAAATAGGAAGTTGAGAGTCTGTATTGATATTAGAGATTTGAACAAGGCTACACCTATAACACCCTCGGTGTTACACCGTAAATCATTTACTAAAATAAATCATGAGTATCATGTTTATGTGTAAATGCATGTGATTTTGTGTGTAGATCAATTTTTGTAACTCAAAACGATCAACTAAAATGCGAAACGAAAGTTGATTCGATAGTCATGTAATATCACTTAGAGTTGAAAACCAATTTTTCTTAAGCAAAAATGCTATAGAACATGTATGTGATACTTAAATAAAGTTTGAAGTACAATCTTTATAGATGACAATGAAATACTTGTGGTCAAAAAATGATATTACTAGCTAATATTTCCACTAGCTTAGAAATAGCAAATGGAAATCAAATTTAGCTCAAAAACAGAAATTTTCAAGTCTGCCAACAGTTAGACACTACAATATTTAGCAATTTATTGTGCGAGATTGGGTTAAGGAGTGGTTTAGTGTTATAGCTCAATTTGGTAGTCTTATGTGCCATTTTGAGCATGGTGAAGATGGTTTAGGTCCTAAAGCAATCGTTTGGTCGTGTTGAACGCTTTAAAATCGTGCGTGTCGTTGTCTCGGGTTGGTTGGCGCTGGGTGTGCGGTCACTATGCGGTCTTCTCACACCGTGCACATGGCCGCATCCCGTGCGGTCAGCTGTGCCACTGTGCTTGGTTGGTCAAGTTGCCTGGGCTTGGCGGAGGCCGGCCGTAGTGAGCTGCTGGCCCCCGCCCTGCTGCTCTGCCTCAAGCTATCGTCTTGGGTGCCACCACGGCTGCACTGCACTGCCATCATGTCCGCACTGCCGTCACTACTCATGTCATGACACTGCCGCTGTCGTTGCTATTGCCGTCCACCCTGATCTGCTGCACCTCTGTGCTATTGCCGATCCTATGCATGTCGCCTCTACCGCGCGCACGTGGGCGAGCCACCATCGCCATGCCATTTATGGCACTATGATGCATGGGCCATGCAGGTCAGATGTGTGCACGCGTTGTCTATTGTGCCAGCACGTGGGCCTCTCATTCTCGCCACTCGCATCCCGCCAAGGCAAGGACGAGCCGAGCCCACCTACCGCTCCATCTCTCTTTCCCTCTATTTTCTGCCGTCGTCGCGTCGCATCATGGCGAAGCCAGAGAGCGAGCACCACTGATCAATTCCTCATGCTCACGTCTCCGCCTTCATGTCCCCTCTCTAGCTGACCCCACCCCGCCTTGACTTGCATCACGCCGATCTCTAAATTTGGAGCTTTGCCTACCCGCGCCATGGCCAGCCTCTACCACTTCACCCCATGCTAATTCCTCTACACCAGTAGCTTGCCTTGGCTCCCTCTCTACCATGCACACACTAGTGGGAGCGCTACCGCCTCCCCACTTCCAATGACGTGGCCATGCCTTTGCAGTCTACCATTCACCTCGCAACGCGCACATGGCTAGCCTCGCTCAGGTCATCTCTAGCTGAGCCGGTCTCTCGATAAGGTCACTGGTGAGTTGTCGTTTCTCATCCGCTAGCCCTACCGCCTTATTGTTGCTGCGGCTCACCAAAATGCCATCACCATTGCCATAGGGTGCCCACCACTACTACAGAAACTTTACTGGAGGCGGGCCTTTTTGATTTTCCACGGCGGGCAAAGCCGTCCGCCGCGGCCTAGAGGCCACGGTAAATCGTGGCTTAACCGCGGCGGGCGGCTTTGCCCGCCGCGGTTAACCGATTTACCGCGGCGGGCGGTGTAACGTGCCCGCCGTGGTAAATATACTTTTACCACGGCGGGCATGTTAGGATGCCCGCTGCAGTTAATCATTTAAAAAAACAAAAAAAATCTAGAGCCCACTGGTGAGCCCATTTCTGAGCCCGCCGGCGAGCTCGCTCCAAATCCAAGATCTAGATGCACCGCCATGGATCCGCGAGTCCGGACGCCGGATCCATGAACCGCGACACCGGATCCACAAGCCCCACCACTAGATTCGGTTCGCCGACGCCGCCCTCCACCGGATCGAGCCCGCCATCGCAGCCCTCCACCGGATCCAGCCCGTCGTCACGCCCCTCCATCATCACTGGATCTGACCGGAAAATGGAAACATAGAGAGGGATGAGTGAGAAAGAGAGAGGGATGTGTGAGAAAGGGAGAGGCTGGGTGTACCTCGCATGGCTTGCCGCACGCCGCTCGCCCCTCGCCGCCCCGCTATGCGCCCGCGCCACGCGCTCGCGCCCACGCGCCAGCGCCTCCTCACGCCGCCGCGGGACACCGCTCCGCCCGGCCTCCTCACGCCACCACGGGCCAGTGCCACGCTCCGTGCTCGCCACGTCGCCGTAGGGCTGCCGTGGAGTGACCATGCCGCGACTTGGAGAGGCGTAGGGCTGCCGTCCCGTGGAGAGGAAGAGAGGGAGTGGCGGCGGTGTATGGCTGAGAGAGGAAGTGGGGAGAGGAAGAGAGGGAGACGGAGAGAGAGCGAGTGGTGGCGGTGGAGTGGGGAGAGGCTGAGAGAGGGAGTGAGAGAGGATTTAGGGTTAGGTCTCTGTATTTATGTCCGAAGTGGCTGACGGGCCTAACTTGGGCCGACCGGGCCTCTGTATTTTTGGTGACGGGCCTGATAATATGCCCGCCACGGTTAATCAATTTACCGTGACGGGCCCCTTAAGTTGTTCGCCACGGTTAATAGGTTATTAACCGTGACGGGCACCTTAAGATGCCCGTCACGGTTAATTGATTTATCATGACGGGCACTTTTGCCCGCCATGATAAATGAAAAAGTGCCCGCCACGGTAAATCATAGCATTAACCGTGACAGCAGCCACTTGTGCCCGTCATGGTTAATCATAGGTAGGTGTCACGCAAAATCATTCCTATAGTAGTGCACCACCGGGGAGAGCCCGCTCTGCTTCACCCCTGTTCATGCCACCACTGCCCATCGCTTTGCGTCAAACCCTAGGTGAGCGTTAGCCTCGTAGATAGGTTAGCGTGAGTCCTATGTGGCCGGCGCAAGCGCCAGTGCCACTGCTCACCACGCTGAAGCATGCGGGGACGGTCGGGGGCCATGCTATTGTAAAGACGAGAAAGATCCGAGGGTTCTGTTGCAAAGTCGCTGTCTGTAGAAATAGTACGTGTAGTGTTCGCACTATTTTTTGATAACGCGACGGCGTTTTTGCTAATGTGCCCGCACGCGTGGGCTTCCTCAGCGCAGGCCGCCTCCGTGCATGGGCTATGCCTCACCTATGGGCCACCCCGCGCTCGCGCGCACGCGTTGCGCCATGTGGGCCGTGTTGGGCCGAAATCAGTTTCGCTTTTTCGTGGAGAATAGAAATAGCTTTTCATTTTAATTCTGAGCTAAACTTTGGTAATTAATATAAAATAATGTAGGTATCCAGAAATTATGAAACAAATTTTGTTAAGTTCCTAAAATTATGCTTTATCTGTTAGTGTATTTAGTTCATATATGTGCTTGTCGATACCAGGAGCTATTAAATCATTTGAGAGTGCTTAATAGTATTAGGTTAAATATTGTAGGAATTTTTGTGGCAAAATGGTGATAGCTTTAGCTTTGAAAATTTTACAGTAGCTTCATGGTATTATTGTGTGCTCATTGTAATTTTTGTAGCTTTAGAATAGACTTAACATAAGGATAGTTAAATGCTCTTTGTTTCAAATCTACATTAAATCATTAGTAGAAATAGAGATATATCCTTCATTTGTAAAGCTAGGTGTTTGTTAGTTGAACCCAAGACTTTACTTGATGAAGATGATAGTTAGCTTAGTATCTTAGTCATTAGAGCTAGCTTAGTAGTTTACCATGTGTATTCTTATTTTAAGAGTTGTTGTTGCCAAAATGCTAAGTGTTGCATCATCATCACATGCATATAGAGAACGAGTTGGCGGAGATCATGACCATCGGAGATCATGTGTTCGAGGAAATCAACGAGGAGTATGAGGAAGAGATTCTCATGCAGGAGGAGGTCCCGAAGCCACCACTGATTGACTGAGCTGACACCACGCCTACCCAAGGCAAGCCCCGGTGCATAACCCTTATTTTGAATAATCACTGAATATATATATCTGTGATGTGCATTTATGTTATAGGAATTTTATGGAAACCACCTGCATAAATATATCTGTCCTATGAGTCCTACTAGTATAGGTGCGCATAGCTGCTATGCTTAAGTTTTTTTGGTAGCGTGAGTAACCTGCCATTACTCACAATAGGTGATTATTAAAATTACTCTCATGATAAAATGTTGAATGGAAATGGAGACCGGGCAGGGATATAGTATGGGTATTGGCCGTTGCATTGGATTCTAGTCAGGTCACAAACTTATTATCCTGAGCACATACTTGCTTATCGGGGCGGGAAGGCTCGTTGCTCTCTTGTCGTGGGTTCTGGATCTTTTTGAACTAACTGATTGTAGGCAGGGATGGTGGAGGTCTAAGCACCACACTAAGTCCAGGACTCAGGTGTGGGGGCTTGGAACCAAGTTTGGATGGGGACCTAGACGCCTTGATAGGAGAGTGGTGGGTTGGTCCTGCTTGTGCCTTGGGTACAAGCGGGGCATGTGTTTTGGGGTACCCAGCTGGGCTACATTGATTCACGAATCGCCGTGTAATACGATATGACTTGCCTACGATCTTGCACCGTAGTAAGAACTAGAAGATGAAAGATGGTAAAATGGATCTGATTGCTCCACTCTTGCTTGAAAGTAGAACAGGTGCTTACATAGAATGGTTCGCTAATGAACTAATCAGGACTGCTAATAAGGAACATACATAAGGATTTACTACTAGTAATGTTTTTTGCAAAAAGGAAACCCAGCAAACCATAAAGCCTATCATATCTTTTGGAGTGCGGAAATTATTCCCACTAGTTGAGTAAGTCTTACAAGTATATCGTGTACTTAGGGTTTATTTACCCCTATTGTAGGTGCAACTTAAAGAGTAGCTGTTGTGTGGAGGATTCTTCTAGTGGGCATAGACAGATCCTTGTATCTTATCATTAGATGTTTATTGTAATTCTGTTGTTTAAATTCCACACTCTGAACTTGGTATTGTAATAATGTATTTCTAAGAACTCTTGATGTATGAAAGGAACTCGTTCTCATTATTGGATCCTAAAGGAAAAATATGGATTGTTTGAGTTCTCCCTTGGGGTGTGCTTGATGAAGCCATCCGATGTAGCTTGCTTTTGGGGTGCTTAGTGTCTAGTGGAAGACAAGCGCCTCCAAAGGTGCATTATTTCGGGTGGTTCTGCCACAACACCGACGGATGGTTATTCGATGCCAATAGCCAATATGTTGGTAGATGCAGTAGTCGGGCATAAGGTAATTAGTTTTATGGATAGTAATGCAGGTTATAATCAAATTTTTATGACTGAAGAAGATATAGCAAAACAACCTTTAGGTGCCCTGACGCAATTGACTTATTTGAATGGGTTGTGATGACTTTTGGATTGAAGAATGCTGGTGCAACTTATCAGAGGGCAATGAATTATATTTTTCATAAATTAGTCAGCAAGATTGTTGAAATCTATATTGATGATGTGGTGGTGAAATCCAAAGGGTACAAAGAACATCTGGTTGATCTATAGGAGACTTTAGAGTGCACAAGAAAACATGGTTTAAAGATGAATCCTAACAAGTGTGCCTTTGCAGTGTCAGCTGGACAATTTTTGGGTTTTATGGTCCATGAGAGAGGAATTGATATTGTTAAGAAAAGTATGAAAGCAATTGATGAGGTAGTACCTTCAACTAATAAAATAGAATTACAATCTCTGCTTGGTAAGATTAATTTTATCAGAAGGTTTATTTCAAATATGTTAGAAAGGATTTTGTCATTTTCTCCTTTGTTGAAGTTAAAAAATGATCAAGAATTTAAATGAGGTGGTGTACAACAAAAAGCGTTTGAGGAGATAGAAGAGTATATGAAATCTCCACCTGTGCTGGTTCCTCCTTAGCAAGGTAAGCCTTTTAAGTTGTACGTGTCGGCCGATAACCAAACGTTGAAAGGAACGGGTTGCTTTCTATTTAAGTAGAAGACTTTTTGATCTAGAAACAAGATATTCTTCTATTGAAAAGTTATGCTTATGCTTATATTTCTCCTACACTAAATTGCGATATTATTTGTAATCATCTGAGTGTACAGTTGTGTCTAAAGCCAATGTGATCAAGCACATGTTGTCAATACAGATATTAAATGGGAGAATGGGAAAGTGGATTCTTACATTATCAAAATTTGACTTGAGGTATGAATCGTCTAAAGTAGTCAAAGGGCAAGTGATTGTCGATTTTATTACTCAACATCGTAAACCAAGCATCGGCTATGTGGAACCTATGCCTTGGACATTGTTCTTTGATGGATCATCGTGCAAGCAAGGTGGTGGCATTGGTATTGTTTTTATTTTGCCTTAGGGGGCAAGTTTTGAGTTTGGCTTTCAAACCAAACCAATGACCTCCAATAATCAAGCAGAATATGAAGCTATTCTTAAGGGAACTCAACTTCTTCAGGAAGTAAAGGCTAAATCAATTGAGATATTTGGAGATTCACAGCTAGTTATTAATCAGTTGATCGGCCAGTATGAATGTAAAGATGATATTCTAAAGGGATACTATTGGTACAGAAAGTGACCAACTAGTAAATATTTGTAGTTTTGCTGTACGTTGTGATCCGAGGTGGCCTAGCACTCAATGACACAGGATTTATACTGGTTCAGGCAACGTGCCCTACGTCCAGTTTGGGTCGATTGGTGACTTTATTCCTGAGCCTAGGTGCTCGAAGTCTATAGTGGGGTTACAAACGAGAATGAGAAAGGAGGGGGGCTCAAGAGGCTCGGTCGGGTCCGACTAGAAGGGCGGAGGGCGACCGGAACTCCGCTATGAGCTAGAAGTCCAAGCGTGTGCTTGAGGGGTTGTCAGCTATCGATCTAGTGAGTCTGAACTTGAAGAAGTCAGCCTCCTTTGTTGGAGGGAGCACATCCCCTTTTATAGATAAAGGGGATGGCTTTACAGGTGAGAGGGAGATAGTATGGATGTTTCTAAGCCTTGTTGCCCACGCCGACGAGGGTAGCGATGATGGTAGGCACCCACAATACTGTTGATGTTGCTATAGAATGTTAGATGTACATGGGAGGTTGTGTTGGCTTCTTTAGGAAGGGTGGATGTCGGTACCTGCAAAATACCATTGTTATGTGAGGAGCCCTTACCATGTGCACCAGGTATGGTGAATCCTGGCGCCCACTATCGATGCCTAGAGGCATGGGGGGCCTTTTTGCCATATGGGAGCATGGTGGCGCCTACAATACTATAGACACAAATGTTGGTGCCTACAATACTATTTGTGTCAGGGCAGTTGTGGAGCACTGCTCCCGCAGGCGTACAGGGTATGGTCCTGGTATCATGGTTTGACTTTATGTACTGCTTTCTCATTTCACAATTGGTTCTTTCCGAGCAGGCATCCACGGTCGGATGGCCCCAGTCGGCCCTAGCCGCGCTAATTGGAGAAGAGCGGTAAATAGGCTTCCTACGGGGTCCCCGGTTGGAGACGTGGGGTCGGAGTAGGAAGCAGTGTTCTTCACGTACCCCAGTCGGAGAGACATGGGGTCAAAGTCAGAAGTCGGGCTCAGGGCAGGCCTTCCAATCGGAGAGGCTGTTCGGAGGTGGCTAGAGCCTGGAGCGAGTGCTCCGGTCGGATAGGTGGGCCGAAGAAGTTGACGAGCGGGTGTCGCTCTTCTTGGGCCAGACCTTCCGGTCGGCTGCTGGGCCGTCCCTTTGCCCTATTTGTTTTTTAGACTCTTGGGTTGAGCCTTGGCGTGAAAGCCGGTTCCCGAGGGACCTCGAGTTTATGACCCCGACAGGAGCCCCCGAGCCCCTGGGTGATTCGGGTAGAATCGTTCAGGGGATTTTTTTTGTCTTGCCGGCGGGTGCGTGTGAGCGCACCCATGGGTGTAGCCCCCAAGCCCCGAGCAGTTCAGGCAGAACCGTCTAGGGGGTGTTTCTGCGTTGCCAGCGGGGGAGGTTTTTGTTCGGCGGGTGCGCGCGAGCGCACCCGCCGGTGTAGCCCCTGAGCCTCCGGGCGGTTCGGGCAGAACCGTCTGGGGGTGTTTGGAGCGTGTGTGCGTGTTTTTAGTTTGAGACGGTTTTTTTGTTTAACCACGGCGTCGTTGTGCAGCCGAGGCATTTTTAGGTGCAGGGATTGGATCGAGACAGAACTTACCGATCCCGGTGTCGGTGCGCGCCGAGGATTTGGGCGAGGAAGTTTAGTTTGAGACAAAACCTGGCGTCGGTGCGCGCCGTGAATGGAGACAACTTAGTTTGGATGTGATAGAGCTCACTGATCTTTGGCGTCGATGCGCACCATGGGGTCAAGTGAGGCGAAGTCACGAGTAGACCTAGGCATCGGTGCGCGCCGTGGGATCAAGAAAGTTAGTTTTTTTGTTAGTTTTAGTTAATGAAGCCGTTACGTGAGTTCAGAGTCACGGTCCCAAGATCCGTAGCCGGATGTCATCGATCTTGTCGATGCGAGTTTGGGGTCACGGTCCCAAGTGCTATAGCCAGATGTTGCCAATCCTATCGACGTGAGTTCGGGGTCACGGTCCCAAGATTTCTTTGGAGCGCAGTCGGAAATGAAGCCATTTTTGAAGGCGTTGTTAGTTAAGTTAAAGATCGGATGAGGCGGTGCTCACGGATCCTGGCGTCGGTGCTCGCCATGGGACCGGGCGATTCGTAGTCATTGATCTAGCGAGTTCGAGGTCGCTGTCCTTGGCATTTTTCTTGAGCCCCCGAGCCCTATCGGGCCTTCGTGGGGGTTGATGTGAGTATTGTGCGCTACCCCATCCGGTTCCTCACAACCGGAGGGGCTGAGTTTCGTCACCTATCCTGATCGCTCGGGCTCAAAGACTAGCTTGGTGAGCTCGCTAACGGGTGTGATCGAGTGGAATTCAGGTCCGTCGTTCATGACGGGGTCGGCATAGCCCTCTTGTGACATTCCACTACTCCTTTACCTACAACCCGACAGATGCCTAGGTCATTCCAGAGACTGACCTGGGTGGCCTAACGGCCTCCCCTTCGATGGAGATTCTATGGGCCTAGCGAGAGGTTCAGGATCAAACGAGAAGGTTGAGATGACCCGGTCTGCCGGACCATGCGAGGGCCGCACGGTGCTCATCTACGGGTTTCTCCCCTGGCTCTATTGGTTGCTCATGTCGAATGAGGCAACCGCCGCTTCATGACGCAACACGGAGCATTCTGGTGCATTTCGCTGCACGTGCGATGCTTAGTTCCTGAGCCCCCGGGCGGTTCATGCCCTAACCGTCTGGGGGGGTTTAGGCGTATGAGATGAATGCGCGTATGGATGTATGAAATGATTTATAAGGAAATAGAGGGTGTTTCATAGAGTTTACCTTGACGACTGGAGTGACGACTGGAGTTTACCTTGACGGGTGAGTCCTTGTGTGAACAGTTTTTGTATTAATGAACACATGCTCACCTTGATGGCCTAAGTGATGGGGTTTTGGAAAGCTTCGGTCAGAAATATCCGACCGGAACCTTGACGACCTGAGTGATGGGGTTTGGAGAGCTTCAGTCGGAAATGTCCGACCAGGACCCGTGCTCGTTGTTCGTGATGGAGTCGGCGTGGCCTACATGGGGCGTCCCTTCGCTTCCTACCCATTGCGCTTAACAGAGCTGAGGGAGTAGAACCAAGCGGATCCCTTGCGGTCGCAGTAGTATTTACAGTAGTAGAAAATGTAAAAGTTAAGTTTGTGGGGGAACCCCGTGTAAATATTACTGTGTGTTTAATGACTACCGTCGATTTTATTTTCTATCATGGAATTGCTTCGTTCGGGGGAGCTTGTTCCCTTTCGTTCCTTAGTTTTCCCTTAGCATAATTTTGTTTTTAAATTTCTTTCTTTCTCATACCTGCCCGTTTGTTCCGTAGGCTGCAACTTTGCGAGCCCGAGGCGTGGCCCGCGAGGCTCGGCCAGTCGTAACCGTAGGAAAAGGTGGGGTACGATCAGTCGGAATGTTCTAAAGCAAAGTTACGTAAGGTAAATCAAAGGAACGAATTGCCCTTTTGTTGGGTAGGAAGGAATTCCATCATACGTAAAGAAAACCGGGAGGTAGTCATTAAGCATAATGATAATAGTGTACCCTAGTGAAGCTCCCGAGCGCTCCGGGCCAAAAAGTGTTCGGGTCGGGTCACTTTTGTAGGAGCATTTACTAAGTAAATAATGGTATGATTGAAGCTTTAGGAAAAAACAACATAGCTGTTCCAGTAGTTCGGAGAGAGGGGCATCGTTGTCGTCCTTCGGCCTGTCGCGCCATCAGCAGGTGCCGCCGAGCCAGTTTAATAGCTTGTAGAATATAAGCAGTTTAGTAAACGTAAAAAGTTTAAGTTCATGGGGGAGCCCCTGTGTAAAATGTTCGTGTTTGTTTTAATGACTGCAATCGGTTTTTGTTTTTGTGATGGAGTTGTTCTGTTCGGGGAAGCTTGTTCCCTTTTGTTCCTTAGTTTTCCCTTAGCATAATTTTGTTTTAAATTTCTTTCTTTCTCGTACCTACCCATTTGTTCCATAGGCTACAACTTTGCGAGCCCAAGGCATGGCCCGTGAGACTTGGCCAGTCGTAACCGTAGGAAAAGGCAAGGTGCGATCAGTCGGAATGTTCTAAAGCAAAGTTACATAAGGTAAATCAAAGGAACGAACTGCCCCTTTGTTTTGGGTAGGAAGGAGTTTCTCCATATGAAAGTAAAAGAGTACTTAAAGTAAAAACAAAAACAGAGGGGTAGTAGAGCCCCCTAGTGGAGCCCCCGAGTGCCTCGAGCCGAAAAGTGTTCGGGTCAGGGTGCTTTTATAGGAGCGTTCGCTAAGTAAAGGTAAGACTAAAACTTAGGAAAAGAAGAAACAACATAGCTGTTCCAAGGTGTTCGGTGAGAGCGTCGTCATTGTTGTTGTCCTTCAGTCGGTAGGCGTCTGGTCGGATAACTTCATCCTCTAGTCGTCTGGATCATTGCCCGCTGTGCCCCCTTCTTTGGCTGATGCTTCTTCACCTTTTTCTTTCCTTGGCCTGCTAGTCTACCTCAGCAGGCGCTTGAGGAGCTGGTAGTCCATGTAGAGATGGTTGATAGGATAGTTGTGGTTGGTGCATGACCTTTCAATGAGCTCGTGGAAAGTGTCCCGATCGGTCCTACAGGGGCTGCGTGCCCAGGTGATCGGCCATGGCGACTGACGTGGAGTGGCCAGTCGGCGGCGATCCTTTCTATTCTTTTTTCCCCTCTGCATGGAGGGGCCCTCATCTTGATCCTGGCGCTTGGCCTTACCTTTCTCATGGCCCCCATTGAAGTGCAGTGAGAACGGCGCTTGCTAAGGGAGTTGGGCAAAGGTTGGTGGTCCCGGGCCGGTAGTGCTGGGACTCCAATCGTTGCTGCACGTGTCTCGGTTCGGCCCGAGGCGCGCGTAGATGGGCAGTTGGCATGGAGCGATCATCAAGTCAAGACGAGGTGTCGTTGCCGCTTCCTATGCCGCACTCGGTGGTTGTGGCGGTGACAGGGTGTAGTGCCCATCTGCTACGTCCCGGTTCCTCGAACGGGGAGCAAGGTCGCGAGTCGGCGTCGCGATACGGAGCACCCTGCTTGTTGAATAGTGGCGGTCTCCACCAGTGCCTGGAGGTTCTGGTGGATCGCCTGTTCGCGAGGGTCGTTCGGCTCGGACAGGCTACGTAGGAGCATTACCACGGCGGCAATGTTCTGACTGGCCCGAGCGAACTGTGGGGGGGGGTCGGTCCCCCTAACTAGGGTGTTGCGCTAGACCTGACGGGCGTGACCCCAAGCGCCGTTCGTTGGTCCACGTGCACGGGGCGTAGTGTAGCACACCGAGCGTGATGGCGCAGTAGGTGGCTGATGCGGCCTCTATCGTCGTAGGTCCTCCCCGTGTTCTCATGTGAGCTTGGGGGCCTCCATATGAGGGCCCAGAGGGGTGTGAGTCCATGAAGACTCCGTTGACCCTGAAGGCTATTCTAGAGCATCCGTCATGGCACACTCCCAGGACGGACAGTGGCTGGGTGCCATGTCATCGATGCTGGAGTCGTCACTCCCGACGTCGTCATCCACGATGTTGAGGAAATAGGTGGGAGCATAGCTCGCCATTCCTACGAACTCAGACATGAGAGGGGGTGGTGCCATAATCTTTTGGAGCCCCCAGGCGTACGCATCTGCGGGAAACATGAGGCCATAGGGGAACCGGCCGTATGGCAGCTGCGACGAGGACAACGATAACCCACCAGGTATTTGGCGGAAGATAGAGCGTAGTAAGTAAATAACAGCATGTATATTACTCATAGCGGGGTTTGAGCAGAGAGTTTGCTCGGAATGAAGCACAGATGCCACGCCATTGAAGTCACGTGTCCTAGAGTCAGTGGAGGACGTCCCCCCAACAGGTGCTGGGTTGCGAGTCTCCTCGCAGAGGTGGAGTACGTTGAGCCGGTCGGCGACGAAGTCTAGGCTCCCGAAGTGGAAGGCCTGGGATGGCTCGAAGACGAGTGGAACCCGCATCCCAATGGGCAAGAGTGCGGGAAATTCCATCAAGTCAAAGCGAATCGTATCGCCCGAGCCCGCCACGGTGGGGGTGGCAGAAAAATGGGCCATCCGATTAACAAAGTGTTGAACGTACAACATCTTCCCCACGGACGGTGCCAACGGTCGGTACAGAAAGTGACCAACTAGCAAATATTTGTAGTTTTGCTGTACGTTGTGATCAGAGGTGGCCTAGCACTCAATGACACAGGATTTATACTGGTTTAGGCAACGTGCCCTACGTCTAGTTTGGGTCAGTCGGTGACTTTATTCCCGAGCCTAGGTGCTCGAAGTCTGTAGTGGGGTTACAAACGAGAAGGAGAAAGGAGGGGTGCTCAAGAGGCCCGGTTGGGTCCGACCGGAAGGGCCGAGGGCGACCGGAACTCCGCTATGAGCTAGAAGTCCAAGCGTGTGCTTGAGGGGTTGTCAGCTATCGATCTAGTGAGTCTGAACTTGAAGAAGTCGGCCTCCTTTGTTGGAGGGAGCGTATCCCCTTTTATAGATAAAGGGGATGGCTTTACAGGTGAGAGGGAGAGAGTACGAATGTTTCTAAGCCTTGTTGTCCATGCCGACGAGAGTAGCGATGATGGTAGGCGCCCACAATACTGTTGATGTTGTTGTAGAATGTCAGATGCACATGGGAGGTTGCGTTGGCTTCTTTAGGAAGGGTGGATGTCGGTACCTACAAAATACCATTGTTATGTGAGGAGCCCTTACCACATGCACCAGGTATGCTGAATCCTAGCGCCCACTATCGATGCCCAGAGGCATGGGGGGCTTTTTGCCGTAAGGGAGCTTGGTGGTGTCTACAATACTATAGACACAAATGTCGGTGTCTACAATACTATTTGTGTTAGGGCAGTTGTGGAGCACTGCTCCCGTAGGCGTATAGGGTATGTGATGAGGACATCACTCTTTCAGATGCACCTGCTGATCCTCCAACCATTATGCAAGGTCCAATGACCCGAGCTCGAATGCGTCAACTCAATTTAGAGGTGAGCTCATTCTTAAGCGATCATTTTCATACTTTTGAGAATAGACTACTACCTAATGATGTTATCCTACTTAGGAACATTGGAGAGGGTCATGAAGGACTTAGAGGAAGTGGTGGAGGTGATGATGACCAGCAAGGACGTCCAACACAAGCCAGAGGCCCAGTCCAACATGAATTTGAGTCTTCCTCGGCCTCCAAGACCAGTCTGCCTTAAACTGGTCACCCAGGATGCATCTAGACTCCGTTTTCAATGATCCACATATGGATGGAAAGCTAATTTGATAAGGAAGCCAATACAAGTGGTTTCACATCAAAACCTATTCGGAATAAACAGTAATCATCGAAACAATTTAGCATATAGAATCTACCAGGGTGTTGCGACACCTTCTTTTGGTCCATTGGACCGTGTATCATATTTGGGCCCATTAGGGGCGCGTCTAGGGTAGGCGACGACCCTAAGACCTTTATAATCATATGCCACTACCGTCATTAGGTTTTGGGTTTTGCTTAGATTATTCTGTCAAGAACAGTTTCGCCGTTCATCGGTTTGTGAGACCCCATCTTCGTGAGATAATCATTCATCTGCAATTTGGTTGTGCTCTTTCTTGTTCTTGCTTGTGTTCTTCATTGCGCAGGCAAGGATTAGCCTTCTTGGTGAGGTCAACCTGGTCCGTGACTTGGTTGATAACCAGAGGAGCTGCGGTGCTAAGATTGTAGGGTTCGATCTTTCGATCTGAAGCCGGATCGGTGTGTCATTCTCTGCCACAATGATAGTTACCATCACCTGATAGAAGATCTGGATCCCCATCTCCATTAAGTGGTATCAGAGCTAAGGTATACCGTCAGGTTCACATTTATTCCCTAGTTTGAGTGTTTCGCATTCGTCCCATAGTCTAGTGCCATACTCGTTTTTCCTGTCCTAGAACCTTCCGCGCCATAGCCTTTGCATATTTTCCCCCATCGTTTCCATTAAATCTTTGCTGTTGTGACCAATTTTGCATACATTGTTCCCGTTTTGTTCTCTAATTCGGAGCCAATTCTTAAAACTGGTCTAGTTTTCGCATACAGACTCCGATTTCGATGTTCCATATATCAAAATTGATTAGAAAAAAATTTTAGATCCATCCATCCCTGCTTTGTCGGGGTTGGAAAATTTTAGATTGGTCAAAAAGTGGTCACAAGATCCTCTTTTCCTAGTCACAAGGTTTTTGTTGATTTTGAGCAAGTTTTCTAAAAATTCCACAGGCCACGTCTTTCACTTGTTTCAGCTCATATTTTCTGTGGTTACTTCTTTTGTGCTCCTAAGTAAAGGAAAAATAAAATAAAATAAAAAAGTCAAAATTTCCCAAAAAAAACAACGATAGCCCAAAAAATAGAAAAAAAGAGAGGGGCAAAAGAGGAACAATATCTAGAGGAGCACATAGAGAAGACCAAAGTGAGCTGTGTTAGCGTGTGCTATCTGGTTCCTTGTTTGTGTTGCTGTTACCATCCACCATACTTGTTTTTCACACACCTATCACCTTGCTATCCACCATACTTTTGTCACACACCTGGTACTTGGAACATTTTAGACCACCAACGAGAACAAGTACTTTGGACTATAATTCAGCATTACTTTATGTTACTGACTTGTGTGCTAGATATACATATTACTCTTTGTGTGCCTTCGAAGCTCCACAAACTTTTTAGATCAATACAGACAAAGGGCCTTGCAATCTCGGTACCACTGCCTCATAGGTATCACGAACCAGCCGCCGGTTGTACCGCCCACTGCTTGTGTTGGTAAGAACTTTGTAAGAGCTTGGTAAGATGCTTCCACTTGCTATGAAAAGTGACACCACTGCAACCACGTAGTCATTTGGTAGGGATAACTTTCACCTGTTTGTTCCTATTTTTGTGTTTTCAATGGCAGGAGGTGAACAGACTGGAGATAACAATCCTAAGGGTTTCAACGAGTGTGTCAGTCAAGAGCAACTACAAGCTGTTGTAGAGGATGCCCAAAAAAGGATGAATGAGGCCGTCAGGAAGGCCGTCACTGACGCACTCATTGAACTCAACATTGGCAATAGCATGGAGAGATTGGACAAGTGAATTTCCACGCTAACCGACAAGGTTACTGAGTTGGAAACCTTTGTGGCAGGCAACAATGACGTCTCCGGCAGCAACACTGATGGTCAAGACACGGTGTATGATGCCAACGGGAACATAGGTCAAGCAGCTTTTCGACAACAGAGATTACGACAGCGTCTTTGCCGCAACACGACAGGTATGGGTGGTGTCCACCACCACCGTCAAGGTAATAATCACCGTGTGCCCGATGATCCTTATGCTAAAATTAAGTTCACAATACCATCTTTTTGGGTCATTATGATGCTGAGGGATATCTTGATTGGGAGATGATGGTAGAACAAAAGTTTAGTGCCCACCTTGTACCTGAGCAGTATAGAGTTAGACAAGCTACTAGTGAGTTTAAGGATTTTGACATTATTTGGTGGAATGGGCTAGCTGCACAGAATGCTTTACCTAGTATGTGGGAAGAACTTAAGGTAGCTATGCGTGATCATTTTGTTCCTCCTTATCATAGAGACTTGCGTAAGAAATTGATGCGTTTAGAACAAGGAGATAAATCTGTATAGGATTACTATAGTGAGCTCCAAAAGGGATTGATGCGATGTAGTGTTGTGGAGGGAAACAAAGATGTCATTTGTCGTTTTTATTTGGGTTTGAGGCATGAGATTCAGGACATTATTGATTATAAAGAATTTAACACTGTCATCCAGTTATTTTAGTTTGCTATGCTTGTAGAAAAGGAATTGCAGGGGTGCGAACAGTAGGGCAAGAGCAAGGTCAGCACCAGCACATACACGCCATGCTCGACACCATCTTCAAGGCTGACCAAGCCAACCACTTTTCGGGCGCCTCCACCAGTGAGCAAGCGACCAGCAGCCTCTGGAGTTTCCGCTACACCTAAGGCACCTCCCGCACGACCTTCAGATTTAGGTAAAAATTCTTTGCAGGTGCCTACCAAGAGTTCCTCATCCGTTGCATCGATGGGACACACTTCGGGTATTCAGTGCCACCGCTGCCATGGCATTGGCCATGTGTAGAAGGACTACCCAAGTTAGCAGGCATATATTGCTACAGAAGATGGTTACATTAGCACCTCTGACATTGAGGATGAAGAAGACCAAGATGCAGATGAGGACGACGGCGAAGTCCTTGGTGACGATGCCACGACGTCCTATAGGAGCATCATTGTACAGCGGGTGCTCAGCTCACAAGTCCAGCAACATGAGAAGCTACAATGCCATAACTTGTTCTAGATTTTCTTCATCATCAGTGACCATCGAGCACGTGTCATTATTGATAGAGGTAGCTGCAACAATTTGGTGAGTTCTGATTTGGTCAAGAAGCTTGGCTTGACCACACGCCCACACCCACGTCCATACCATATTCAGTGGCTAAATGATTCTGGTAAAGCAAAGGTAACACAAACTTGCAGAGTTTTATTTTCCATTGGTTCTTATGTTGATTGTGATGTGGTACCTATGCAAGCTTATTCACTCTTATTGGGTCGTCCTTGGGAACATGATAATGATGCTACACAACATGGTAGAAGTAATAAATACACTTTTGTGCATAAAGGAAAGAAAATTACTTTGGTACCTTTGACCCCTGCTCAAATTGTACAAGCTGATAGAGAACGCGCTGCTAGTTTCAAGATGTTCAATCTGAAAATCAGCAAGTTGCTAATTCTATTTTCCCACCTAAAAAGGATAAGTCTACATCTATTTCTAAGGCTGAGGGGATTAAATTGAAGGGTGGTGTTATGCTTGCAACAAAATGTGACTTTGATGAAATTTCTGATGATGATATTTGCTATGCTTTGGTATGCAAACGAGCTATGTTTTTGCTTGATGATATTGTTAGTTCGGTACCTCCTACTATCACTAACCTTTTGTAGGAGTATGAGGACATTTTTCTAGCTGAGATACCCCCGGGGCTGCCACCTATGAGAGGGATAGAGCATCAAATCGATTTGATTCTAGGAGCGACCTTGCCCAGCCGAGCTGCCTATCGAACCAATCCTGAGGAGACTAAGGAAATTCAGCGGCAAGTCCAAGATCTTTTGGACCACGGGTATGTACGTGAAAGCCTTAGTCCTTGTGCTGTTCCTGTACTTTTGGTTCCGAAGAAAGATGGAACTTGGCGTATGTGTGTTGATTGTAGAGCCATCAATAATATTACTATTCGGTATCGTCATCCTATTCCTAGGCTAGACGACATGCTTGATGAGTTGTGTGGTTCTATAATTTTCACTAAGATTGACTTGCGAAGTGGCTACCACTAAATTAGAATGAAACTTGGAGATGAATGGAAAACTGTGTTTAAAACCAAATTCGGGTTGTATGAGTAGTTAGTAATGCCTTTTGGTTTGACAAATGCACCTAGCACTTTTCATGCGCTTAATGAATGAGGTTTTAAGAGCTTTTATTGGTCATTTTGTGGTAGTTTACTTTGATGATATATTGATTTACAGCAAGTCTTTTAATGAACATATGGATCACTTACGTGCTGTTTTTAATGCTTTACGTGACGCATGTTTGTTTGGTAACCTTGAGAAGTGCATCTTTTGCACGGATCGAGTTTCTTTTCTTGGCTATGTTGTAACTCCACAGGAAATTGAGGTGGACGAGATGAAAATTGAAGCCATAAAGAGCTGGCCGGTTCCCCAAACCATCACACAGGTGAGGAGTTTTCTTGGTCTTGCAGGATTCTACCGTGGCTTCGTCAAAGATTTCAGTACCATTGCTGCCCCATTGCATGAGTTGACGAAGAAAGGGGTGGTGTTTCATTGGGGAGAGGCACAAGAGGAGTCCTTTGACACTTTGAAGGACAAGCTCACACATGCACCATTGCTGCAACTTCCAAATTTTGATAAGACTTTTGAGCTAGAATGTGATGCTAGTGGAGTTGGCATTGGTGGTGTTTTGATGCAAGATGGTAAACCTGTTGCTTATTTTAGTGAAAAATTGCACGGTCCTGTTCTTAATTATTCCACGTATGATAAAGAATTGTATGCACTTGTTCGTTCTTTAGAGACGTGGCGTCATTATTTGTGGCCTAAAGAATTTGTTTTTCATTCTGATCATGAATGTCTTAAGTATCTTCGCTCTCAAAATAATCTGAATCATAGGCATGCTAAATGGGTTGAATTTATTGAATCTTTTCCTTATATTATCAAACACAAGAAAGGGAAGGACAATGTGATTGCTGATGCTTTGTCTAGAAGATATACATTGCTGTCCCAACTTGATTATCGGATTTTTGGTCTTCACTCAATAAAAGAACAATATGCGCTTGATTCCGATTTTAAGGATGTGTTGCTTAATTGTAGAGAGGGACGTATATGGAATAAGTTTATGATCAATGATGGGTTTTTATTTAGATCTAACCGCCTATGCATTCTAGTTGGTTCCGTTCATCTTTTGTTATTGCAGGAGCCACATGGAGGCAGATTGATGGGACATTTTGGTGCCAAGAAGACGGAGGAGGTGCTGTCCACACACTTCTTTTGGCCAAGGATGAGGCGAGATGTAGAGCGGTATGTGGCTCGGTGTGCCACATGTCAAAAAGCTAAGTCGCGGTTGAACCCACATGGTTTGTATATGCCTCTTCCTATTCCTTCTACTCCTTGGGCAGATATATCTATGGATTTTGTGTTGGGATTGCCAAGGACTAAGAGGGGGAGGGATAGTATTTTTGTGGTGGTTGATCGTTTTTCTAAGATGGCACATTTTATTCCTTGTCATAAGAGCGACGATGCTGTTCATATTGCTGACCTTTTCTTTCAAGAAATCATTCGCTTGCATGGTATGCCTTCTACTATTGTTTCAGATCACGATGCAAAATTCTTGAGTCATTTTTGGCGCACGTTGTGGAATAAATTGGGGTTCAAGCTGCTGTTTTCTACAACATGTCATCCCCAACTGATGGGCAAACTGAGGTTGTGAATCGAACATTGTCCACCATGTTGAGAGCCATTTTGAAGTGCAATTTGAAGATGTGGGAAGAGTGTTTGCCGCATGTGGAGTTTGCATATAACAGGGTGGAACATTCCACCACCAAGGTAAGTCCTTTTCATGTAGTGTATGGTTTTAACCCCCGTGCTCCTATTGATCTTTTGCCTTTACCTACCACTGAGAGAATACATAGTGATGCTAGAGAGCGTGCTAATTTTATTCATAAGTTGCATGAAACAACTAAAGCAAATATTGAAAGAATAAATGAAAAGTATAGAATTGCTGGTAGTAAAGGTAGAAAACAGATTAAACTTGAACCTGGTGATTTGGTTTGGTTACATTTGAGAAAAGATAAATTTCCTGAGCTACGTAAGTCTAAATTAATGCCAAGAGCAGCAGGTCCTTATAAGATTATTGAGAAAATTAATGATAATACATACAAACTTGAGTTGCCACCCGAGTTCGGGGTTAGTCCCACCTTTAACATTGCAAATTTGAAACCTTATTTGGGAGAAGAAGATGAGCTTGAGTCGAGGACGACTCCAATTCAAGAGGGGGAGGATGATGAGGACATCACTCTTTCAGATGCACCTGCTAATCCTCCAACCATTATGCAAGGTCCAATGACCCAAGCTCGAATGCGTCAACTCAATTTAGAGGTGAGCTCGTTCTTAAGCGATCCTTTTCATACTTTTGAGAATAGACTACTACCTAATGATGTTATCCTGCTTAGGAACATTGGAGAGGGTCATGAAGGACTTAGAGGAAGTGGTGGAGGTGATGATGACTAGCAAGGACGTCCAACATAAGCCGGAGGCCCAGTCCAACATGAATTCGAGTCTGCCTCGGCCTCCAGGACCAGTCTACCTTAAATAGGTCACCCAGGACGCATCTGGACTCCGTTTTCGATGATCCACATATGGATGGAAATCTAATTTGATAAAGAAGCCAATCCCAGTGGTTTCACATCAAAACCTCTTCAGAATCAATGGGAATCGTTGAAACAAGTCAGCATCCAGAATCTGCTAGGGAGCTACGACACCTTCTTTTGGTCCGTTGGACCGTGTATCGTGTTTGGGCCCATTAGGGGGCGCGTCCAGGGTAGGCGATGACCCTAAGACCTTTATAATCATATGCCACCGCCATCATTAGGTTTTGGGTTTTGCTTAGATTATTCTGTCAAGAACAGTTTCGCCGTTGATCGGTTTGTGAGACCCCAACTTCGTGAGATAATCATTCATCTGCAATTTGGTTGTGTTCTTTCTTGTTCTTGCTTGTGTTCTTCGTTGCACAGGCAAGGATTAGCCTTCTTGGTGAGGTCAACCTGGTCCATGACTTGGTTGATAACCAGAGGAGCTATGGTGCTAAGATTGCAGGGTTCGATCTTTCGATCTGAAGCTGAATCGGTGTGTCATTCTCCGCCACAACGATAGTTACCATCACCTGACGGAAGATCGGGATCCCCATCTCCATTAGTATGGTCCCAGTATCGTGGTTTGACTTTATGTACTACTTTCTCCATTCGCCCCTAGTTCTTTCCGAGCGGGCGTCCCCGGTCGGATGGCCCTAGTCAGCCCTAGCCACGCCAGTTGGAGAAGAGCGGTAAATAGGCTTCCTACGGGGTCCCTGATCAGAGACGTGGGGTCGGAGTAGGAAGCAGTGTTCTTCATGTACCCCGGTCGGAGAGACACGGGGTCGGAGTCAGAAGTCGGGCTCGGGGCAGGCCTTCCGATCGGAGAGGCCGTTCAGAGGCAGCTGGAGCCTAGAGTGAGTGCTCCGCTCGGATAGGTGGGCCAAAGAAGTTGACGAGCAGGTGTCGCTCTTCTTGGGCTAGACCTTTTGGTCGGCTGCTAGGCCGTCCCTTTGCCCTGTTTGTTTTTTAGACTCTTGGGTTGAGCCTTGGCGTGAAAGCCGGTCCCCGAGGGACCCCGAGTTTATGAACCTGACAGATACCATGATGAATGTCAAAAGTTACTGGAGGAGTTTCCCCTTACTTCTCTTCAGCATATTCCAAGAGCACAGAATCAAAAGGCCAATCAGTTAGCTTAGAATGCATCAGGCTATCGAGTGTTCCAAGAAATCTTAAGCAGTGAGACCTTGGCTAATAATTGGAGAGTTAAAATAGCCGATTATCTTAAAAATCCATCATAAAAGGTTACCAGAAAAATTGAGATATAAATCGACTAAGTATTGTTTATTAGATGATCAGTTGTATTACAAAACAGTCGATGGAGTTTTGCTTAAATATTTAAATCTAGAAGAAGAAAGAGTATTGATGGGGGAAGTACATGAAGGAATATGAAGAGCTCATCAATCGGCTTATAAAATGAAATGGGTTATTCGTAGGTTTGGATATTTCTGGACAACAATATTAGAAGATTATTTTGAATATTACAAGGGGTGTCAGGATTGTCAGCATTTTAGTAATGTTTAGAAATCGCCTACATCGACTATGAATCCAATAATTAAGCCATGGTCATTCTGAGGCTGGGCAATTGATTTAAGGGGAATTTTGCTCAGGGACACTGAAGAATGGTGTTATTTGCCAACGGACACCGCCAACTCGCTTATTAGCTCAGTACCATTATGAATCATGGTTTATTTGGCAGAAGACACCGCAGTCATTACTTTACTCTTTTCTGTCATTTTGGAGAGAGAAAATTTTGAAAATGACGCTCGATGCCCCTGGTTGAACCAGACTGCGTCGGTCAAAGGCACACATCCCCTTTGTTAAACCCTAACCCCTTCACACTCAGCCACAGGCACCATCGCATCTCTTACCGCATCTCTTACCGCATCCACGAAGCTTCGACGACGACCTGGCTTCCGCCACCTCCTTCGGCACGGCTCGCGCCCTTGGTTTGATGGACGTCTAAGGATGGTGTCATTGGGAAAAGTGAAGCGCTTGCAGCCAAGTTTAGATTCCCCTTCGAAGGGGCTCAATCTAGCATGGGTTCCTGAAGGGTACACCCTGTTCTTCCCCTTTTCTCTTGTTTCCTTTTTCCCCGTTTGCTTGTTGTGGTTGGATTTGTCTTGCGCATCTTAGTATTTGTTGGGCCGAATCTAGGGATTTCATGGTTTCTTGTTGTCCATTTTTTAGGATGGACATTAGTACCGCCTGTCGGATTGATGTGCGGGCCACTCTGAATCTTAATCCTCTTATAGCTGATTTCTAACTAGTGGTTGATAGGGACACTACGAATTTGGAGGATCTTACTAACGATGTAGCAGCTAAGGTCACTTGCGGAGCTAATCAGGGCTTGAATCTATGTTTTACAACAAGCCGAGAAAATATTACTCCACTCTTAGTACTGACTCCATGCTGATGGATGCTATTGACATGTATTGGGATCTAAGGAAGCTGGTTGTGTATGTGGGGGTGTATGACACGGTTGCAGTTGCACATAGTCAGAGTGTTTCTGCTGATGAGGCAATACCTGCTCTTGAACCCCTTGTTCAAGTAGGTGACCATGATGATGCAGAGTCAGATCCTTGTGATGATGTTTGTAATGGTGGCACTAATACTGATGGAGAGATGAAAAGTGTTCCAAGGTCAAAGAAGAAAAGAAAGGAGGTAGCTGATGATGATGTGTCTTGGGAAGAAGATGAAAAAGAATATGTGGGGGTGAATGATGAAAACCATTACATGTCTGGCCTTAATGATGATAATGCAGGTCCAGATGTTGATGCTTATGACTCTGACGGTAGTGGTAAGGATGGTCTTTATGTTGATGATGAAGCTGGTTGTGAAGTTTTTGAACATGTCACTGACTTAGAAAACCCAACCATAGCTTGTGGGGTCACATTTGAGGATGGGGATACCTTTAAGAGAGCAATTAGGCAATTTGCAGTACTAAATGAGTTTGAAATTGCAGCTCTTTATAGTGAGTCAACAAGGTACAGAGGGATCTGTAAGGGTTCAAAGAGCAAGAAGAAGAGGTGTAAGTGGAGGATTCATGCATCTCAGCTGCAAGATGGCAAAACTTGGCAGGTATGCTATTGAATCATTTTTGTTATTGAACTGATAGGATGGGTTACTAAATGTGAATTTTGTGAACATGTTTGTTTTTGTTGTTTAACTGCTTTGTAGATAAAGAAGATGTATGAGAAGCATACTTGTCCAAGCACATCCAAACTGCATTAAAATTGTATGGCTAACAATGCCTGGGTGAGGGATAGGATAATTGACATCCTCAAAGAGGAACCGACAATAGGGGCAGCAGCATTGAAGAAAGACCTAGAGAAGAAGTATAACATTACTTTGTCATACTATGTGGTCTTTGATGGCAGACGGATGGCTCTAGAAGAAATTAATGGCAAGTGGAACGATAGTTTCGATGATGCCTTCAGTTTCAAGGCAGAGGTTGAGAGAACCAATCCTGGTAGCATTGTGGAAATTGAATGGGAAAATGTGGGAAAGAAGATGAGATTCTCAAGGATGTTTGTGGCACTGAAGTCATGTGTTGATGGATTCTTGAATGGATGCAGACCCTTCTTGGGAGTTGATTCAACAGTGCTAACAAGGAGGTGGAGAGGACAGCTAGCCTCTGCATCAGCAGTAGATGGAAACAACTAGTTGTTTCTAGTTGCTTATGGTGTGTTTGGTTTAGAATCCGCTGACAGTTGGAAATGGTTCTTTGAGAAGCTATAGACTGCAATTGGCTCCCCACCAGGACTTGTAATCTCTACAGATGTTGGTAAAGGAATTGACAGTGTAGTGACTTTGGTTTTTTCAAATGGGGTTGAGCATAGAGAGTGCATGAGGCATTTGGTGAAGAACTTCTAGAAGAGGTACAAAGGTGCTGTGTTCAAGAAGCATTTGTGGCCATGCAGCAGGGCATACAACCAGCAGCATTATGAGTACCATTACAACATAATGAAGAAGGCTTCACCAAATGCAATCAAATAGATAGAACAAACACATAAGCACTTGTGGAACAGATGGAAGTTCTCCCACGCCAGCAAATGTGACTATGTAACAAACAACATTATAGAGACATTTAATAGTTGGATCAGAATGGAGAAGTCACAGTCAGTCATATCTCTGATGGATAGGATCAGGTAGATGATCATGGAGAAAAATGCAGCGAGAAGGACACTTGCAGAGAAGCTAAATGATAGGATTCTACCTAACATCACAAAGGACCTAAATGCTAGGAGCAAGAACCTGAATTATGTCATACACAAAGGACCTAACAACACAGTAGAGATTCAGGGTACTACTAAGGAATTGAAAACTTGGAGACACACTGTTGATTTGGACAACACATCATGCAGCTACCAAAGGTGGCAGATAACTAGGCTGCCATGTACTCATGCACTTTGCTTGATCAATGCATTGAGAAATAGGAATGTGGAAGATTATGTACATGAGTACTATTCTATAGCCATGTTCAAGAAGGCTTATGAAGGGGTTGTGCATCCCATGATAGATAGAAGCCAATGGCCTAAGGTTGAGATAGGCTTTAAACTTTGGCCTCCAGCTTTTAAAAGATCAGCAGGACAACCAAGGACAAGAAGGTTGAAGGGAGCTGAAGAAGGTGGCAAGGGAACTCGTAGACAGATGCAGTGCAAAAGATGTGGTCAATTTGGGCACATGATGAAGACTTGCAATGAGACAGTGTATGACTCAGATGCACCTCCTCCTGCAGCAGCTAAGCCCAAAAGAAGCAAGGAAAAGAAAAGCAAGCCAGCTTCTACAGTTTCTACCCAGCAGTCTCAGGTTAGAGGAAGCACTGCAAGTGCTGCAATAGCACCTTCTAGCCCTGCAGCCAACACTAGAAGGTACCTATACCTGTTTGCCTTATTGTCTTGACATAACTATGATATCCAAAGACTACATACTAACATTTTAGTTCTGCACCTATAGCCACAAAAGGATGTTGGCCATGACAGATAGAAGTTCATCCCCTCCCAAGAAGATCAAGGTGACGACCAAGAGGACACCAAAGAGGAAGAACACTACTAGCATGGCAGCCAAGAAGAAACTAGTCATGGATAAGCACAAGTAGTTTAAGTACTAAAGTGTCCAAAACAATTGCTTTTGTTGACATGTGATGTCATGTGACACTCGATTTTTGTTGTTTAAGGTGTACTGTGACATGTGAAGGCATGTACCTTCAAGATGTTATGTTAATTACTGTCAGCTACCTCTAAGATTATCATGCTTTAAGATGTTATGTCTACTGTCTTTGCTTTGCTCAGTGTTACTTGGTTGACAATGCACATAGTGATATTGAAGGATAACAGCTGATGTCATATCTCTGAGTTCACATGTCAACCCATTACATTACAATGCATCATGTGCCTACTAGATGCCATCGCCAGATCAAGGGATCTAGGGTTTCAGCACCACTTGGTTTGGGAGTGGGAAAGAAGGGGAAGGGGAATGGCTAGGGATGTCTGGAGGAGGAAGACGACCGGTGGGTCGAACAACCTGGTTCAACCGAACCATATTGGCAGAGCCCAACCGAGCTAGGGGCAACTTTGTCCATCCACTGCTTGTTCTCTCTCCCAAACAATAGAAAAGATTAAAATAATGGTCGCGGTGTCTTCTGGCAAAAAAAAATAGCGATTCATAATGGTACTCAGCAAATACACGAGTTGGCGGTGTCCGGCAGCAAATAAAGCCTTTCTTCAGTATCCCTGAGCAAAATTTCCCTTGATTTAATTGGCCAGATTTTTCCACCTTCAAGTAGAGGGAACAAGTTTATATTGGTAGAAACAGATTATTTTACCAAGTGGGTTGAGGCAATTCCTTTAAAAATAGTAACTTCAAAGAATATGGTTGATTTTGTCAGGGAGCATATTATTTATCGTTTTGGGATTCCTCAAACCATTACTACTGATCAAGGGACAATGTTCACATCAGAAGAATTTAGAGATTTTACTGCTAGTATGGGAATTAAATTACTAAATTCTTCTCCTTATTATGCTCAAGCTAATGGCTAGGCAGAGGCATCCAATCAAATTTTGATTAAGTTGATTAAGAAGAAGATTAAAGAGCAACCAAGGAAGTGGTACCTGACACTTAATCAAGCATTGTGGGCATATAGGATGGCTTGCCATGGATCGATTAAATCATCACCTTATGAGTTAGTATATGGGCATAATGCAGTTCTTCCTTGGGAGATTCAGACTGGATCAAGACGTGTTACATTGCAAAATGATTTGACAGCCAAAGTCTATAAAAACCTTATGACAGATGATTTGGAAACCTTAAGTTGTCATCAGCTGCGCGCTCTTGAAAATATTGAGGCCAATAGATTAAGGGTTGCAAGGCATTATAATAAAAAAGATCAAGAATAAACAGTTTTGTGAAGGAGAGTAAGTTGGAAAGTAAGATTGCCGATTGGATCTAAAGACAGCAGGTTTGGCAAATGGTCACCTAATTGGGAAGATCCTTATCGGATTAAACGTTGTGCACCTAGCAATGCTTATATTTTGGAAATGCTAAAAGGGGAAGCGCAGCTTCGCTAGTAACAAGGGGAACAAGATGTTGATGACTAAGAAGGAATTTGAAGGGTTTTTCAATAAGGGTTGTTTTTAGATTCAGTTAAGTCAAAGTCTAGAATCAGCTATTCTAGCTGAACCAAGAAGTACAGTAGACTAACAGGAAGACTACAGTTATCATCAGGTTTACACAGAATATATAATACAGATGCTAGAACATAAATTACAAGTTAAGAGCATCATGAATTGCTCTTAGTGCTTTCAGCCGAATAGCATCAACTTCTGCAACTTGTTGTTTGTCTTCTTTGGCTGATCCGGGAATGCTCTCAAGACTGTTACAAATAGCTTTGCCTTCCTTAACCTTAGTTAGCATCTCTTCTTTCTTCTGTTTGATGGCCTTAGGGATCTGAGTTAAGTTAAACTCATGACGGTCAATGGTGACTTTCACACTTTCCAGCTCCTGTTCAAGCTCAGCACGCCTAATTCTCAGCTAAGCCAGTTCTGGTTCAATTTTGGAAGAAGAATTCTTCAGATTGTTGATCAGTTGTGCTAATTCTTTGGCTTCCTGCTTGTTAGAGTTCTTCTTAGTCATCAAAGCTTCACGATCAGTCAGGTTTCTTTGAGCCTTTTTTACCTTGGGAGCTTGATCTTTGATGTTGGACAGAGGTATAAAGGCTTCAGCAAGATTTGGGGCAGATCATTCTTAATGGTTAAGAAGATTCTTCTCATTAGATCTGCATCCTGGACCAAATCGGCTATGTTCCTCTCGAGCATTGGCAGCATGTCTTTTAGGCAATTTTTGGTCTCATCTGATAAGATTTCTTGAGAAGAAATGGTTGACGAGCTTATCTCGTTTTCATCTATATATTCCTCAAAGTTGAAAGAATAGCTCAGCTGAAGAGTTAAGTGCTTATATGTAAGTAAAAGGAGTCTTATTAGAATAGCAAATGAGTTGACAATGAGAATGGATGGTGATAGGGAGACAGTACCTTTTCTAAAAGAGATCCTGGCTAAGAAGAAGGAACAGCCGATGATGTGTCAATATCCTTTTCAACATCCGGTTGAATCGACTCTAGGCTTTTGATGCTAGTGTCTGCAGGCATCAAGAAGCTTTTTAGTTTATTATTGCTATAGAAGGATAAATGAGCATATACATTTCTTACCATCGATTGTTTGCCGAGCTGGAGAATTGATAGTTTGAGTATCAGTGTTAACAGGGTCCTCTTCAACTGGTGAGTTGTCAGTTTTTTGCTTTTGTGGAGACATTTTCCTAGGTGGTGTCTGATAAAAGAAAAGGATTAGAGAAGAGTGAGGACTGCATAAGATTGAAGGCTTAAGCAGATACCTTGGTAGTATCAGGTGGTGAAGTAGAGAGGTTCGCTTCTTCCGTTGTCTAGGATTTGTTAGGGACATTAGTTGCTTCAATTGTAATCGGCTCCTTAGGAGGATTAGCCGATGAGAGATTAGCAGATACTGATCTAAGTGCCTAGGATAGCAGTTGCAACACGGTGAGCAGATAAATAGAAATTTTGGAATAAAATTATTTTTATTCCAAAATTGGGAGGCATGTGTTTACACCAAAATTTGGGAAGAAGAACGCTAGAACTCGAAGCTTCTAGGATTGTGTCATCAATGAATCGATTAGATGTGAATCGGTATCAGCTGATTTAGATGCGATATCAGAATCGACTATTTTATAGATGACGTCAGCATGCGGCGTCAATGGGCTATGCTTGAATGGTGCCAGGAAGATGTGTCGTGCTCTACAAATATGGAAAATTAGGATCCAATTGATTATTAAGTTAGAAAGCTTTCTTTTATTCCAAGAATTATAATGAGTCGTATTTAAGTAGGATTCATATTTAGGTTCTGGGTATAAATATAAGACCCTGGTTATTGTAAGAGAAAATGAACACTCAATCAATACAATCTTTCTGGCTTTCACCATCGCATTAGGAGTAGTAGTACTATATATCTCGGTGAGTTCTTCAGCAAACAGGGCTACATCGACTGATCGACCTCTAGCTTGCTTGTGAGTACCATCACAACTTGTATTGTGCTTATATAGCTGCATCAGCTAATTGATCTTTTATGAGCTATAATATAAGTTAGTTATCGATCCATATCATTGTTAGTAAGGCTGCATCAACTGATTGATCTCTTACGAATCATAATATAGATCAAAATTATTGATCTTATGTTAAATAACTTATTGTTTAATACAATATTCACCAGTTATCGAATCTGCTAAGATTAGTAAGATTTTCCTTACTATTTTTGGTTGATTCATCAGTTATCGATCATTAATTATAACAAAATCACCACGATTAAGATAGAGATAGATCGACATCATATCATCTTAATTGGTCATCCTTTGATCTGGTCACTGCTTTAAACCTTATAATTGATGGCTTAATTCTGCTAGATTCGGCTGTTTTATCTCTAATCCAATCAAACAAAGTATGCATCCAAAGACATGTTTTGATCTTGAATAAAATCACTAGTTAATGAGATCTAATCTAATGACACTATTGTAGCTGCATCGATCTGGTTGAACCTCACTGGTAAGACTTTAGATTAGAAATTGTCGATTAGTGGCCTTGTTCATGATCAAGATATGTACTCTGTTTGTTTGCTATGATAGCATCAACTATTTTAGCCAATTTGCCTATACTCTCACACATACAGCATGTTTTCATGAATCTGTCAACATATAGATGGTTTTATAGATTCTTTGGCTTTAGTTTGTTATCATTATCATTGCTGCATCGATCCAATCAAACCTCACTGCTGATGATAATAGATTAGATTCAAACTGTTTGTAGATTCATTTAAATTAGACAATCAATTTGTTCGCATGTTATACTCTTTTCATCAAACTTATCAGCTCGACACTTCATATCGATCATGTTCCATTTAGCCGATGATGCTTTCTTATATAGCTTCTTATGGATGCGCCGGCTATCGACTATTTAGTCGATAGCCTTATTGAATCGGCTATCGAGCTGTACATTTGGAACTGCTCTGGTGCGACACCGACATGTTCCACCTTAAATTACTGATAAGATTTTCTCTCCTTATTAATTAGCAGGTCAAATTGACTGGAACGTCGTTGGGTTTTCAGAATCAGCTGGTTCTGTATTGAAGCCAAGTAGATCTCTAGCGTCGTTCCACTCAGATCATCCAGGCTTGCTGTGTGTTGATCACATCGCCACATTTTTGTGTCAACACTTATCTTGCAAGGGCGAACTCCTTCTTAATACTCCTGTCATGCCATCTTTTTGTTCTCTCTTTGTAAATCTTGACATTGTGATATGCTTTTTTCACGCCATTCATCAAGCTCTAAGAGTTGCATCTTCCTCTTGGTTCCTATGCTTCAAAGTCCATGTTCCATCGCTTTATAGCCCAGTGAGCCTTGAATTCTAACTCAACAGGTAGATGGCAGGTCTTTCAATAAACAAGTTGGTATGGTGACATCCCAAGTGGTGTTTTATAGGCTATTCTGTAAGTCCATAATGCATCGGGTAGTCTATCCTTCTATGCAATCCCCATCTCATTGACCGTCTTCTGCAGAATTTTGTTGATTTGTTTGTTCAATGTTTCTGCTTAGCCACTTGTCTGAGGGTGGTATGGAGTAGTGACATTGTGACGGATTCCATGTTTTAACAAGTAGTTGTGAAAGTTCTTGTTAGTGAAGTGAGTGCCTCCATCCCTAATCACCATTCTCAGAACTCCGAATCTTGGAAATATTGTTTCTTCAAACATCTTCTTGGAGTTTCTCGCATCAGCAGCTCTGCATGGCATGGCTTCAACCCACTTGGAGATATAGTCAACTGCCACCAAGAAGTATTCATAGTTCCTTGACTTTGGAAATGGTCCCATGTAGTCGGTTCCTAGACATCGAAGAGCTCTATCTGGAGGTTGTTGGTGAGTGGCATGGCATCTCTTGAATTAATGTTCCCATGCCTCTAACACGCTCCGCACCTTCAGATGAAGTCCTTCGTATCTTCATACATGGTTGTCCAAAAGAATCCACTTTGCCTAATCTATTAATGAGTGCAAAATGCGCCATAGTGCCTTCCATATGGTGATGAGTGGCATCGCTCGATGATCTTGATGCCTTCTTCCATTGGTACACACCTTTGAGTAGGCCATCAGAGTAGACTCTGAAGAGGTGCGGTTCATCCCATATGTGGAGACAACTTTCATAGATGAGCTTCCTTTTATTTTCCCCTGGTGCTACATATCCTACAACCATAAAATTAACAATATTTGCGTACTAGGGGTCAGATTTCGTGACCTTGAAGAGCATGCCGTCCCTCAGCAAATCATTGATGGGCAATTCCTACGAATTCTCAAACTGCATTCTAGACAAGTGATCAGCAATAGAATTTTCTACTCCCTTTTTATCTTTTATTTCTAAATCAAATTCTTAGAGTAGCAAAATCCATCTTATTAATCTGGATTTAGCATCGTTCTTAGTGAGCAAGTATTTTAAAGCAGCATGATCAATATAAACAATTCACCTTAGCTCCTACTAAGTAAGATCTAAACTTGGCAATAGCAAAAACAACAACTAGTAGTTCTTTTAGTTGTTGCATAATTAAGTTGAGGTCCTAGTCAAAGTTTTGCTAGCATAAGCAATTACATGATGCTTTTTATCTTTAGTTTGTCCCAAAACAGCCCCCACAACATAATGACTAGCATCACACATGATTTCAAAAGGTAGCGACCTAATCAGGGGGTTGAATGATTGGTGCAGAGATGAGTGCTTTCTTAAGAATGTTAAAAGATTTCATGCATGCATCATCAAATTCAAAGGGAACATCCTTAGCCAAAAGATTTGTAAGTGGTCTAGCAATATGCAAAAAAATCTTTTATAAAGCGGCGGTAAAACCCCACACTGACTGAAGAAAACTGCTGGATCCCTCTGATATTTACGGGAGGAGGTAATTGTTCAATTACTTTAATTTTAGCTCTATCTACCTCAATCCCTTGTTCGGACACTAAGTGTCCAAGCACTATGCCTTCTCTAACCATGAAATGACATTTTCCCTATTAAGGACTAAGTGCTTTTCTTCACATCTTTGCAAAACTTTATCTAAAATTTTAAGACAATCATCAAAAGTTTTTCCATAAATAGAAAAATCATCCATGAAAACTTCCATCATTTCTTCAATCATATCAAAAAATATAGACATCATGCATCTTTGGAAAGAAGCTGGAGCATTACATAGTCCAAAAGACATTATACGATAAGCATAAGTTCCATATGGACATGTAAAGGTGGTTTTGCTTTGGTCATCTGGATGGATCAAAATCTAGTGATAACCTGAATACCCATCAAGGAAATAGAAGAAAGAGTGATTCGCTAGTCGCTCAAACATTTCATCAATGAAGGGCAATAGAAAGTCATCTTTCTTTGTTGCCTTGTTAAGTTTTTGGTAATCTATGCACATCTGCCATCCAGTGATAGTTCTTTAGGGGATTAATTCATTCTTTTCATTTTTAATAATAGGCATGCCTCCCTTTTTAGGCACAACTTGAACAGGGCTAACCCACTCACTATGCGGCATAGGATAGATGATCCTGATGTGCAGGAGTTTTAACACCTCTTTCTTACACAACCTCTCTCATCACATTATTAAGCCTATGTTGTGGCTCCCTAGAAGGTATAGAGTTAGGATCTGTAGGGATGTGATGGGTGCAAAGAGCAGGGCTAATTCCCTTAAGGTCTTAGAGCGAGTAGGCAAAAGTAGAACGATGCTTTTCTAAGACAGTTAGTAGGCATAGAGATTCTTCCTGAGAAAGTTTATCCCTTATGATCATAGGAGAATCCTGATCATTATTGAGAAAAGCATATCTATGACCAGAAGGCAGGGGTTTAAGCTCAATGGTGGGCTTAGGTGGTTCCAACAATTCATCCAAAGGTTCAGGCTCCGTAGGATTTTCGTCTTCCTCCTTGATGAAGAACTTGGCATCATCTTTAGGATTGGGTTCGATCAGATCATCAAGAGATGCAACCTTAACCTCTTCCATTGGGTCTTCCTTGGGAATTGGCTTCAGTCTTCAGCATTTAGAGAATGAGTAATGGGTATAGAAAGCTTAAAGTTTTTGCCAAGTCTTATATTCAGCATCCCATGTTTGTCCTTCTTGGATAAGTCTTTCAATTGGTTGTTCTATCAACAGGTCAAACTCTATGATATCATAGATATAGAAGCTCAAATGAGCCATGGTTCCTTGTACCTAGATAGGGAGGACATATAGAATTCCCAAACTTGGGAGAATATGTCCTGAAAGACTTTTCAATAACTTTGTTGTTGGGGTTAATGGCATGTGTTTCAATAAATCAAGAGCAAAAGATTCAGACATGATATTAACACCCACAACTAGATTATAAAGAGCATCGAAAGGAGCTTTGTTAATTTGGCAACAAATGGAAATAGAAGGTGAGTCTAAGCGAATCACATCAGAGGAAAGCTCTGATTCTTCTAGCCACTCATTGCTTATAATAGATACTAGCTCTTTCATAGTCTTTTTAAGGAAAGCTTTCTCAGAAGGTCTAAAAGTTCTTCATGGAATGATGATTTCCTAGACTTCTGGGGTCTCCTTATCATATGATAATTCAAGGTGTTTCCATATTCATCAAAAAGTTCATCCTCGAATTCAAGCATGAAATTCAAAATTGGAGTTTCCACCTTTTCTGATGGTTCGGGATCTGGGATAGCTGAAGTTAGTGATGGGTCTGATAAGGATTTTGGTTCAGCTATCTAGGATTCCTCCTCTAGCGACTTCTTTTCTACTTCTTTAGGGGTGTTCTCTAAGATTTTTGTAAGAATGCTTCTCCCCGATTTGGCGGAGACATGCAAGATCGAACCTCCTAAAGCCGTATTAAGACACTTCAAGGTTTTCCTATCAAGACCCATATAAAAGTGTTGAAGAAGAATGGGGTCTTGAATGGCAGGGTCAGGGCCAGTATTAATAAGAGTATTAAAGCGTTCCCAAGCCATGCCTAGGGATTCTTTTTATTCTTGTTTAAAAGATAGAACTCTAAACAAAAGCTGACTACCCTAGAGATGGGAAAGAATTATAAGAAAAAGCTAGAGCACAAGGCTTCCCAATCTCCTCGTCTACTCCCTATGGTGAGGTTGTACCAACATTTAGCTTTTTCGTCAAAGAGAAGGGAAAAAGCTTCGATCGTAAAGTTTCGTCTGATATGCCTACAATACATAGGCATGCACATGTTTGCTCAAACTCATTTAGGTGGGAATAGGGGTTTTCATCATCTTCACCTAAAAAGGGTTGATCCTAAACCATGTTAATTAAACATGGGCGCGGCTCATAGCCAGGTGTTAGGATAGGCTTTGAGGATTCTTGTGGCTATAGGCATGCGCTCATAGGTGCACCATATTGGTAGATAGGGGTGGATTCTAGATCCATGGTAAAAAGAAAAGATAAAAAGGTAAAACAATAATGATATAAGGATAAGCTAGGTTTAAAGTTAACTCAACAACCGTTTCCCTGGCAACGGCGCCAGAAATGCTTGTTGGTATAAATTAATGCACACAGAATAATCCGCAAGCACACGGATATTATACCGATGTAGCACTTCACTGGGAGTACCCAATTTTAAATCAAATTTGAGGAAATGTGTGTGAAAATAACCAATTCTAACTTAACCCAACTTCACAATTAAGGCTAGATAATAGGAGCGTAGAGGAGATTGCTAAGATCTTCTAGTTTTAATTTCGGTAAGCTTTGTCTTCTATTGTTCAATTCTAGGAAAATTACTAAAGAAAACATAGGCAGAGTATGTTTCCTATAGTAACAAGGTCCTTCTAGGCCTAGTAACGGGAGGTTGACTACAAAGGATTTAACGAGGCTATAAGAGTCACCCTCGTGAGCTACCACTGATCCAGAAAATAGGGTACATCAACGAGTAACCGAGTCTAAGCACCACGCTTACACTATGAATACTACTTTAACCCAAGAGCTACAAGGATTAAAGTACTCAAAAGATAGTCGCAAACCTGAAGAACAATATGAACAAGATGCTTACATGAATTAGAAGTCGATTACTATAGAAATTTCAGAAGCAAGCTTCAAGACGAACTTGATTTCGCCTAGGGTATAAGCCATAGAGAGAGCATCGATAGGCCGGGACTTCTCCAAAACTCTTCCCTCTCACTCTATCTCTCTATCCCTAATACAAGACTAGATCCTATAGAGGACTAATCTTCTCTTGATTGCTAGCTCTAATCCTGGTGGAAATATGAATTAGGGTTTCTGGCCCTTAGGCTCTCAGGATCAAATGCCCATGCCCTAGGAGGGGGGGGTGCAGGTAGGTATATATTGGCCAGAGCGTCAATCCTGAGCCCTTGGATCAAACCTGACTTGAATAAACGGTGGAGATGCAATCCTTAAGGCGGTGGAGAACCTGACAGTAACAACGAGAGATAGCCAGGTGGACCCCATAGGCCAGGCCAACCTATACGTGGGGGCCAGGCTAGGCCCCACATGTCAGTGGCTCAGGCCCCACTTCGGTGATTCAGCCTTCTAGGAGTCTTCTAGAGTCTTCCCACACTGTTTACGCAATGGAATTTTGTGATTTCCTTTGATGAATAGGTCCTCCTTGATGGTTTTCTGATTAAATCCTGCTAACAACACAGATTCACCAAAACTTATGGAAATTATCGGTTAAAACCCCTAAGTGTACAGTGGTGATCCATTTTAGCCATTTATGCAAGTTATATTGATGGTGTTGTGATGAATGTTAACTACCATCATAACAGAGATGCTGACATGTTGTGTCTGTATCTATATCGACTAAAACTAGAAACTACTAGACACTAGTCGCCACCCTAGCATGTTGTGTCTGTATCTATATCGACTATACAATGGCTTGTTTTGTCATAACATAAGCTTAAACACTAGAAAGGCTTCTCAAATAGGAGAACTAAACTTATAAATGTTGGGTTGTTTGGGAGATGTTTCTTGTGTTATTAAATGGATTTTCACTAGTACAGAGATGCTTTCTACTAGCGGTCATTTCAGCATTTTCACTGGCATTTGTCGCTTCCGCCAATGTGAAAGGTTAGTGACAATCGATATCTTCACTCATGTCTATTAGAGCACCGCCAGTGTAAATCTATTTACACTGGTGGTTGGCTTAAGTGAACCGCAAGTGTAAATCGATTCACGCAAGAGGCGGATTTAAGTCAACTACCAGTGTAAATTCCTTTGTACAGACGGATATCTTAAGCAAACTGCCTAAATGTATTTCTAGAGGTGGATTTCTTTGTAAAACCACCGCCTCTATTAATGCATTTCTAGTGGCGGCTTAGTAGCATATAAACCATCTGCAAAAGTATTTTTAAAAATTCAAATGCTTCCCACCATATTATTACTAAACCTTATCACATCATAATCAATTATAACAATTATATTTCCATGCATGACAAAAACAAATACTTACTTCATTCTACCATAGTTATTGACCAAGTATATACATCAAACATAGCATAAATATATATACATAAAAGTTTTTGACTCATAAGTTCCATGAAGTCACTAATAATCATTTTTAGTGAATCTACAAGATCTCATTACTCTGGCTATGCTAACTCATAGTTATCATAATAATTAAGTTCCTTCGAAGTGAATAATATTATGCCATGCATGATGAAACAGCACATGTCCTCGCATATGTTTCTGATATTTGTATCTTCGAGGCGATTATCCGTTAGATGGCAACAATATACCTGCAAAGAAAGTTTATGGCCATCATATATTGACATGTGACCAATGCATTTGCAACACTTATGACAAAACTTCACATATTATTTCTCAATATATAGCAAACATGTGGCTTAGGTCGGCCAATACAACTTTGGTATTAACTATGTGAACATTCAAGATCGTTTAGGAATTCTAAATTTTGAATTTCAAAATCTATAAACTTTAATACATATTTGGGACACTAAACCACTTCAAATTGAAAACTTTTCAACTGCAAAGTTGTAGATCTGTTGAGAACTATATATAATAACTTTCATATAGACCATGTCAACATCCGAGATTGTTTGATAATTTTAAATTTCAAATTTCAAAATATGTGAACTTACAACAATATTTTAGGAATCTAAACAGTTTTAGTTCAAAACTTTTTCAACTACAAAGTTGTAGATCCAATCGAGAGCTACGATTTTGATATAAAGTTTGCCTTCATCTGACTTCATACGAAAAAGTTATGAATTATTTTTTAATGAAAATATTTATATAGAGCGACATCTTAGGATGTCCACCTCCGCAATCCAATTTTAGGTGATGGACGCTTAGAACGACCATCTCCTAAAGTTATTGTTTAACGGTGTTGGTCATCATAAGATTTCCAACTTCCAAAATAGATTTACGAAGATGGACATCCAGAGACATCCGCCTCCATTAATCGATGATTTTCATAAATTATTTTAGAGACGGGCATTTTTTAGCCCTCCTCACTATTTACGGAGGCGGTCATTAGGTATGCTCGCCTCCAAAAAAATTATAGCACCCAGTTTTAAGAACAAAACCAGATACACACCATATGTGAGCCCAGAAAGTCAAATCTCACATATAGCTACATATAAGGGTAATATCAATAGACAATGCTCAATATATAACGTACTTAGTATAAAGGATATAACCTTAGACAGCAAACAGTGGAAGACAACTCTGATCTTTAGGTGAAGACTTCCGAATCTACAGGGATAACTGACTGGTTGATCACAAGCCTAATTCCTCCAAGTCTAGCAATCTGATACCCATCCGAGATTTTTCCAAATATTTGAAAAATAAAGCAAGTGTAAGTACATGTCATACTAAAAAAATATAACATGGGGTTCATGAGGCTCAAAAGGCTGACACTGGTTTAACTACAATTAGCTTTTAATTGTCATAATTTTAGCAATTGAGTAGCAACAAGTTTATCACCAGCCCATGTAAACACATGATTCAGGTAAACATGGATAACGAATAGCATGAAATAGTAATCATTAGTGAGCATCTTTATCATCAGTATTATTAGTGTTCATCATCTATTCCGTAAGGGTTCTAAGACCGCTCGTGACCGTGAGCACGGCTGATATACCATCTTTACACTCTGTAGAGGTTATACACTTTCACTGTGAGTCATGATTTACCTTTTTGCCCGAGGTAGCTAATCTCTTGACCCACTTCCAAGGAAGGTTGGCAGGGTTTACTATGAAGCCTTTCAAAGGTTTGTCTAACAAGTTAGGGCCATTAGATTCACTCGGCAAATAGATTTAGCAACCCCCTATCGAATGGCACAATAACACGCAACCTATACATATAATAGTAGAGCCTATCCTATACCTGATTCGTCAAGCCATTCTTACGCCGTAGAGGTAACCACTAACAAGTTAGAAAAGGTCATCATACTGAGCTAAAGCCAGAGCCATGTGGCCCTCACAGCTATACTGTAAGTCCCGGATGATCACTTACAGATAAGTCATTAGGGAGAGGAATCCGAAGCATTTAGAAAGTAGCTAAATACTCCAGCCCCCTATTTCCAAGTTGCTAAAAAGCATCTTTTAATGTTTATTGCATATACCATTAGTCAAGTTATAAGATCATGGCTTTGGTTTGAGCACTAGCATCATACTACTCAATGCAATAACCCGTAGATGACAAGGATTCTAGGATATTAAATAGCTAGGTAAATTACTATGGTTGCTAAGGTAGACACATGCAGCATGAATTAAATGATTAAAGATGTATAGGACAACAAGGAAGATCTCATGCTATACTTGCCTTAAACTTAAATCCTTCTTCTAGTCCAGACCGTCAATGGAACTCCTTCTTGATCAACACGTAAAGCTCATCGACTAGACATGATCACAAGGCACCACACAAACAACCATGCAATCATACAAGAAGCAAACAATAGAACTAAATTAGAACAGTACAGCAAACACCATAATCAGTAAGTAAAAAAGGTTTTAAAGATGTTCTACACGTTATTACGAACACACAGACACGAAAAGCACTCTAATTGGAGCTATAACGAAGAAGTTATGAATTAAACAAGATTTTCTTTACTAAAATAATAGATTAAATCTAACCACGAATTTCAAAAGTTGAAAATATATTTAAGAGTAGGATGAACATGTAACTTATGCAATTACGAATCTAACACAACTTGAACGCATCAAATCGGAGCTAAAACAAAGATTTTATGGCCTAAAGAAAACTAGTGGCAAAACTGTAAATAAATGGATCTTATATTTCAAAATAAAATAAATAAAAATTGGAATTTAAATCTAGAGTGGACTGCGGGTTCAAATACAGAAAAGTGCAGGGGCTCTTTTGCAAACAAACCCGGTGAAGGGGTACGGTGAGATCTGGACTGTCGGATCTAAAGTGGACAGTGCAGATTAAAAACGAGGAGGGAGAGGGAAATGGCCAACGGTCGAAACAGTGCCGGCACGGCGGTTCCTCCATTGACAGCGGCGAGAAGCTCGCTGGCGTACACGATTAGGTCCCTAGAGGCCACGGTTTCGCAAACCGATGACACCGGGAGGTAGCGGAGACGATGGAGACCTCACCTAGGGCTTGCTCGCGGTCGACGGCCGGACTACGGTGACAGGCGGTCTGGCGGGCTCCTGTGAACAATGACAGTGCGGGGTGAGCAAACTAGAGCCAGAAAAGAAGAAAGAAGGGGCACGATGACTTCGCAAACTCGACCCGAAGCTCGGGATCGGCTTACGATGGCAGCGGAGCGGCTAGGCGAGCACGGCGGCGGCGAGCTCCTTCTCAGTGAGATCTAAATGGCGCGCTAGGGCTGCGACTGCGACTCTGGAGCGAGATAGGGAGGCGGCGCGCGGTGCGGCACGATATTTATGGCAGGGAGAATGCGTGGGAGGCACGCCAGGGATGAGGCGTGGCGGCGGCAGACTCCGACTCGGAGCAGAGCCCAGCTCGGGCACGAGCGGGAGTGAGAGAGCGCCTGTGCGAGTGGGCTTCGGCCCTGGCTGGGCCAGTGAGGTGACGCGGGGCGCGTTGGGCCGATGAGCTCCAAGCCCAAGAGGGAATGGGAAGCGCGGGCCAAGAGAGAGAGAGGAGGGAAAGAGAGGAAGGCTGGCCTTCGAGCCAAAAACAGAGAGGGAGAGTTTTTCTTTTTATTTCTTTTCTTTTTCTGAATTCTATTTTCAAATCCATTTTCAAACTTAGTTTGAAATAATTTGAACTTTGGTCAAATCCACAAAGTACAATAAAACATATGGGCCAGCATGAATGCACAAAAATATTGCTAAGCCTTATGATAAATTTTAATTTAATAAAATTATTATTTCCTATGTTTTTATGAGCACAAAAATACCAAATTAAATCTTCTTAATCCTATTTCAAAAAGAGCATTTTTTAGGGTGTTACAATGATCTGGCCCTATCTCCAAAAATTATTTTTAGTAGTGAACAAACGGTTCTAAAAGTTATTAAGTTAAAAGATCTAGTTTTGTAAATAAGAGGAGGAATTGGACTATCACGAAATAAAGTTGGTGTGGTCAAAAGAACTTTTTCCTTTTTAGCATGCCTATCCTAAGGTGCCATGTCAGGCTGCCTTGCACTTGGACACATTGAGCCCAAGAGGCAAAGTTTATTAAAAAAACAGAATCATTCATTTTGGGCCAAATCAGCCTAGGAAATCTCAATGAAACAGGGCCGCGACGAGCATCTTGGGCGGGCATTGAGGGCGCGGCCTCTGGCAGTCGCCGCAGGGGCCTTGAGGATTGCCGGCGCCGCTGCGGGATAGGAGGGTTGCCTCGGCCAGTGGAAGTCGTCGGCGACGGCAGGGGACGCGGGAGTACCGGAGAGGCGGGCGGACGACGCAGGTGCGAGTGCGAGCACAAAGCGGCGGCGGCGCTGATTGATCCCGCTGGCAACGGAGGTGTAGCGGATTTGTATTGGGCCGCATCTGTTTACCACCACCCCGATCCATCTAAAGACAAACCAATGTGACCCTTTCACACCGTGAATCGATGACGGGCTCAAATGGTTGAACCAAACAGCTCCTAAAAGCAAACAAATCTAGTAGAGACGTGGACTGCTAAAAACTGGTCAAATGGGCTAAAAAATAATAGCTAGAGAACTAATAAATAGAAAAAAAAAACATAGATGAAAGTACTTAGTAGAATAGAGATAGTCTTTCCAGCTAGCTAGAGCATGTCAACAGTATCAAGAGCGGTACATCATAATACGCCTGATCTGATGTTTTAATTCGATCTATAACTAAATAAATCAATCTATAGTAATATTAAAACATATTTACTATCTATCGCCTAGAAGCATTTCAACAAAAATAATTACGCTGATGTGCTCATGCTATTAAAAATGTTTTTTTTTTCGAATTACATAAGTACAGACGCAGACGCTCAACACGCACGCACACTCACCCCTATGAATACACGTACGCAAATCATACATCAATGAGTACCTCCGAAAGACTGTGCCGGCACATTTCGAGACTGACGAAGTCACCACAGACGCCTTCCTGTCGACGGGAACGTCGCCTACCACTGAAAGCACAACGCCGTTAAATCCTGGAATAAATCCAGAAAAATACGAGCACCCGTGTCAAGTCGAGGACTTAAATCCGAGTGGATAGGTTTCACCCCAAAGAACCTAACCATCTAAGCTAGGCTCGGTGTTTTTTAGCTAGGAGATATCCCTATTTATTTTCAGAGGCTGACATGACAAATTTTAGACACACTTATTTCAACGATTCACAGCGATGGCAATGGAATTTTGATTTGAGAGTATTTGAAAGCTTATCTCTTTAGGGCACTCCTAATACAGAATTCACCATAGTTTCTATGGATATTAATTGTACTGCCACTTAAGCATTTTATTGATGTGGCAAGATAGTTATTAAAGAGAAAGAGCAAAAAATCATAGAAACTGGGTCTAAGTTAGAAACCATGTCTACACAAGACCAAGACATGAAGAGATGTGATTGATAGAGAATGGAGAGAAAATATATATGATTGGATAAAAAATTATTCTGTAGAAACTGTCAGGTGGGACATTGATTTCTATATGTAGTATCTATATAAACTAATAGGTTGGGACTGCCCTTAGTAATACAGATAGCTTGAAATGCTCCAGTTTCAATGCATCCATAATTAGTAATACTAAAAACAACATCATTGGTCATCATGGAAACAACTTTTTAAATATTTTCATCATCATGTGCACTTTCGTCACCAATACAAATAAGGTCGTATATTCTATAATTTTCCAAATAAGTGAATTTAGATGCATCCAATTTAACATCAATATCATAATAAACAAATACGAACACACACCTATCCATAAGTCTTGTCACACACGAGCTCCGACAAAATGGTTTTCACAGCTAGTAATGCTCTGTTTGTTTGTTTTATAATTTATGCTTTTTAGTTTGTTTTTTTTAGCTAAACAATGTTTTTCTCTCACTCCAACATTCTCCACCGCTCGTTGAGACGTTGAAGACGCACTGTACTAGAAGTGGCCAAAACCACGTCGACTTATACATGTGTGTGTTTTCAGTGTCGACGAGCTCACTAATTGGTGGTACACTTATTGTTGGGGGGAAATGGGTGTGTGAGGTCTCTTCAGAGGAGGAATGTCATGTCACGCCTAATAAATAGGATTGGTTCGGCGGAATGTACTGTCTCCATCCGCAAAACAATATAATTCTCATTTCGAGCCGTCAAACGGTTTAAATTTTAATTAAAATTATATAAAAAACTAATAATATTTATGGGACAAAACAAATACCATTAGATTAGTTATTATAGAATATATTTTCATAATAGTTTTATTTAAAGACATAAATGCTAATACTATTACTATAAATTTGATTAAACTTAAGCTATTTTGACTGGCATGGTTTTCATAATTACATTCTTTCGTGGACCCAGAGGGAATAACATTTTCTGATCACTTATGGGATTGGATAATGATCAGCTGATAGCGCTTCATTTATCATTGGTACCATCCCTCTCTTATCCTATGGCCCTTTTTTCAGCCCTGCGGCAGCTAGAACAACTGTTGCTACAGTGTGGCTCCTCTCACTACCGGAGGCTGCGGCTCTGAGTGTAGCACTCGGCAAAGGGTCTTTGTCGAGTGCTTTTTATCGGAGCACTTGGCAAAATAAAAAAACAATTTTACCGAGTGCTTAGGGTAGCACTCGGCAAAATATTTTCGGTCGTTGCGCGCCGGTCGTTAACGGTTATTTTGCCGAGTGGCCGACCCAGCACTGGTAAAAAAATTTATTTTTTTTAAAAATTACTTTGCCGAGTGCCCCAGCCCAGGCACTCGGCAAAGTTTTTTTTATTTTTTTTAAAGTACTTTGCCGAGTGCCCCTACCAGGCACTCGGCAAAGTTTTTTTTTTATTTTTTTTTAAAATTACTTTGCCGAGTGCCCCTGTCCAGGCGCTTGGCAAAGTTTTTTTTATTTTATTTAAATAATTTCTTTGCCGAGTGTCCCTATTTAGACACTCGGCAAAGAATTTCTGGATTTTTTTAAAAAAAAATACTTTGCCGAGTGCTGCGGAGAGGCACTCGGCAAAGATTTTTTTTTTGAAAAAACTTTGCCGAGTGCCTTGCCCATGGCACTCGGCAAAGACCCCGAGAATTACAATTTTTTTACATTCCATTGTAACAGACAATATATATACATCAATCATCACATCTATATCACCAACATGCATTATATATCACAAGCACACGCATATTTAATAAATCCATCGTAAAATCCATCACAAATGCACCAAAGTTCAACATCACAAGTTTATTATTACAAGTTCAACATCCCTACTGCGGCGGCGAAATTTGCAGGTGTGGCCCCCTGGACAACGGTGAAGGACCGGACTGCGGCGAAGGGTTGACGTGATCAGTCGCCGGTAACACGCTAGCGGGATTGTTTGAACCCGCCGACGGAGGCTGCACAAAAGAGAAGAGATTGCATGTGTTGGACTCAAAATTGAAAATTTTGGCAGCACCTCCCCTACACGGGGAGGTTTCCAACCTGCAAGACACAATGGCACGAAGGCCGACAATCACAACGGCATGAAGGCCGACAATCCCAACGGCACGAAGGCCGACAATCCCAACGGCACGAAGGCCGACAATCCCAACGGCACGAACGCATTAAACTTTCATACTCACAGGAGTGAAGTGTCGAATCGGAGCTGGAGCTGGCAACTGCACTTGGACACCCGATGCTTGCCCGATGGTTTGCATGATCTGATACATGTCCGCCATCTGCTTCTTCGTGGCCTCCAGCTCTGCGGTCAGGTGCGCTTGCGTCTCCCTTGTCTCTGCCAGCTCGGCCTGTAGTGTTTCAATCACATGTTTTAGTATTGCAAATCTAATCAATGTGTGTAACGTTCAATGTACGACGAGTGAAACCAGAATTACCTAAAGTTCATCGACCCGCGGCAGTGTTGGAGTAGGCCGTGCACGTATGGGAAGGCTTCTGGCCATGCTCCGTGCCCTTACGTCAGAGAGAGAGAGAGGGTGCAGAGCTCGAGGAGTCGGCGCCGTCTGCAATCCACAACTGCCCGTGCTTCCTGCCTTGCCCCAGCCTCATGATCACCTCTGTCTCAAGGGGCTCAGTGCTCAGATTGTGATCTGAGCCACGGAGCGCCCTAACCGCCTCCGTGTAGTCTCTGACCTTAGCGTGGAAGCTCGAGTCAGAGTAAGCCTAGGTAGGGGCATCTGGGTTGAAGACGACACTGGATTTCATCGGGCCCATGTGGGACACAGCCCATGCCCCAAACTCCAACACCGGCACGTCCGGATGTGCCACCTCCTGCGAGAAAGACGGCAAGATGATTAGAAATCAGGCAAAATTGAGTGTTAGAATAGATAAATGACATCTCGTACAAGTGCCCGCTTGAATGCGGGGAGGTTGCGGCTGCCTTGGTGGTGAGTTGGAGCGGTCCTCAGTGCCCGCTTCCGCTTGCCTTGTTCGTGCTTTGCGATGTACGCCGGGTCAAGGTACCTGTCCATGATCCTCGACCATGCCGATCTATGCGACATGCACCACGAGGCCGGCACCTACACATCATCAAGTGTTTGACATATAAGAAGATCAATTCTGGACCTACTAAATCTCAAAACGAATCAATATTATTCACCTACCTAAAGGTACCGCTCCTTGGTCAGCGCCACATTTCTTGCGCCGGTTTTGTTGAGGGGCTCTTTCTTGATGGACCTGTAGTAGTCGACGTGGGCCTGGCATCGCGCCTCGTGAATCATGTCGCCGATGTACTTCTTACAGGCTCTGTGTGCCGTCTGATCTGCCAGGGTCTCTCTACCTTCTTCGGCCTTGAAGTACCTCTGCATACAAACACAATGTATCCGTTCATTATTTCAATAAAAGACTTAAGCAATGGAGGAGATGTATTGAGCTATGTTGTGAGACACTTACCCAAAAGTCCGCCAAAACCTGCCCCTGCTTGTTGTCCTGCTCGTCATCCGAGCCGAGCTTGTACCTGTCCCACGACCAGGCCGGCTCCCACCTCCCCTCTTTCAAGTCCACAAGGCCGGGGAAGTGTTTCCTACACAGACATCCTAGGACAGTAGCAGGGGTGCGTGGGGGGGTCAAGAGCACCCGACAGAACTAGCCAGCCCCTGCATAAGTGATTACAAAAAATTATCAGTTTCTCTTTTGATTTTCAACGTATCATATGAAGTACTAGTGATAACATCTATAGTTACTTGCCTTCTTCCCACAGGACGAACCAGTGGGCGTCGATCAGGAAGCAGAATCGGAGGAAGGCTTGTGGGACCTCGCAGGTAAGGAGCCGACTGAGCAGAACTGTCCTCCGTCTGCTGAGTCCCCTCGTCCCCCGACGGAGTGTCTATGGTCGTGCCTGTGGCCACCACGTGGTCCTCCGGGGTAGGAGACGGGTCCTCTGGCTGGTCGAGAGCCGGGGGAGGAGGTGGGTCCCTCCTGGGGCGACCCCGGCCCCTCCCCCTTCCCCTCCCCCTCCCCGTGCTGGGGCAACCCAGGCCTACTCTCACCGCTGGGGGCAAAGACGTCCCCTCGCCTCCATCAGGAGGGCGTAGCCTCTGGTACACTAAGAGCACCTGCCTCGGTGAACGGTTGCCCACCATCTTTGTTCTATCACCTACAATGTACAAAGAATGAACAACAAGCGTTAGTACATACATGTCAAATAGTTCAAAATGAATAAACATAACAAAATTTAATAAAAACATAGTATTACATGGTTTAGGAATAATCTTCATGATTGGGGTCATAGGTCTCATCATCACTGTCAAAATTGTCCAAATGGGCAACACTATTCGAAGGTTCTGTGTCTTCTTCATTGTCTTTGCCTAAATGGAATCGCTCAAGCATTTGAATGTCCTTCGGATTTAGCACTACATCTCCAGGGTCCTCGTCATCAACCGTTTCATTGTCTACTTCCATGGCGGTCGTCACACCGGGTAAGACTATCTCAAAGCTCCCTTGTAGCCAATCTGCTTGATAGAACTCTCCATCATATGTGTTTGTGTCGAAGGTGTAATCTTCATTGTTTGGAACAGGTAGTTTACCGTGCGAAGATACCTAGTGCACAATAGACCAACCCTAAAGATGGTCTTTGTCTTGGCACGCATATGGCGTATGATACACCGGCACGTCCTGTTGAGCCACAATATAGACATATTTTCCTTTATAGACGGAATCATGCCTAATCTCGACTAACCCAAGATGAGGGGTCCGTCTCGTTCGTGCAGGATCAAACCAGTGGCACTTGAATATGACAGGAGTAATAGGTACCCGGCCCTCATATTCAAGTTCATAGATCTCCTCAATTATTCCGTAGTATTCGACGCCATTAGTGCCCGGCGTAAAAACTTGGCTGTTGGTGGTTTTCCGACCGGGCCGAGTCTGCTCGTGTCTTGACGTGTGGAAGCGATATCCGTTCATGTCAAAACCGGTATATGACTTCACCCTTAACTTGAAGCCGTTTGCAACCTGTCTCCACTCGTCACTCATGGACGCATTAGTTTGCGCCTGCAAGCTCAAGCATGATACATCGTTATACTATTGGAACGTACGAGCTACTAAGGAATATCGAAGAACGTATGACCTTTTGTTTGAACCAAGAAATGAAATCAGGCCTCCTAGCTCCCGCACCCTCTGAAAGAAGGGTATCATGTTTGTGTGGGGTAGGATCCCTTGATTAATGCCACTCTTGACGAACAAATTCCCTGTACCAAAGAGAATCAATGGGGTTCGATACAGAATAGTGACGTCATATTGAAACAAGTTCATTGAGAACTTACTTAATGAATGGTGCAACCTCGGTAAGGTTGGTGAACACATATAGCGTGATTCTGCGCCACTCTTCTGGATCCAATCTCTTGGGGGTCGATCCACTTGTGCTGCCTAGTTGGCATTTGAAAAGGCCGAGGGTCGATTCAACTTCGCCAGCATTGTAACGAGGGGGTGGATTATGCTTGCTAGGAAGGTTCGGCTTGTAGTAGGATGTCGTGAAGTTTGCAACCTCCTCCCGAATGCTTGCCTCTGCAATGGAAGCCTCAATTCTGGCTTTATTTGTACATTTCTTGCGAAGAGTCTTTAGACATCGCTCGATTGGATAGCACCAACGGGCCTGCACGGCCCCCCAACCATGCCTCGGTCGGGAGGTGCACAATCAGATGCTGCATCGGCAAGAAGAAGCCGGGTGGAAATATCTTCTCAAGCTCACAGACCAACTCAGGTGCCATAGTTTTCAATTCTGTAATGACGGTCGAAGATAGCTCCTTGGCACAAAGCTGGCGAAAGAAGTAGCTCAACTTTGCCAGCACTAGCCAGACATGCTCAGGGACATAGCCTCGAACCATCGACGGAAGTATGCGCTCAATCCATATGTGGTAGTCATGACTCTTCATCCCGTTGACTCGCAGAGTCTCTAAGTTCACTCCCCTGCTCAGATTCGCTGCATACCCATCAGGGTATATTAAATTCTTGATCCATCGAAGTACTTCCCTCCTTTGATCGATTTTCAAGACATAGGGGGCCTTAGGCCTTCTCCACTGCTTTCCTGTTGTAGGAGGCCGCATCTCTAGGTTTGGCCTATCGCACAACGTCGCCAGGTCCACTCTAGCCTTAGGGTTGTCCTTAGACTTGTCTGGGTTTTTGGCATCCGACGTCACAACTTGCTCGAAACCTTCACAATTTTTTACCACAGCCTCCACATGCGATAACACGACGCCTCGACAAGTTTCGTGATTTTCGGACTTCGTTTGCATTTTATATAATTTAAAATCACATTTTCGGCAAGTACCTCGACATTTTACATCAACGAGATGCTCGAGATTTCATGTGAGTTCCTGGATACGGCCTAAACATACCCTAAATATCATGAGTATCAATTTTTGGATGACCAAAGTCCATTATTCCATGTACCTGCAGTTCAAATTTGAAATATCCCAAAAAATTCGACGAAACGAAATAAACTAATGAAATATATCAAAAAAATGTCAAAATTGCCCCAAATTTTAAAATAGAGTTTGAAATACTATCACAAGGCCACCGAAAAAAATTTGGGCCCAAAATAAAAAAAAATTACCGAGTGCCATGGGGGGCACTCGGCAAAGTGGGCTTTGCCGAGTGCCGGCCTAGGGGCACTCGGCAAGTTGATTTTAAAAAAAAATTTGCCGAGTGCCTGGCGCTGGCACTCGGCAAAATAAGTTTTAAAAAATTAAAAAAAAATTGCCGAGTGCCCAAGGCTAGCACTCGGCAAAATATGTTTTAAAAAAAAATTTGCCGAGTGCCTGGGGCTGGCACTCGACAAAATAAGTTTTTAAAAATAAAATTTTTTTTGCCGAGTGTCATCCGTTAGGCACTCGGCAAAATCTGACGGCAGGTGGCTTTTGCCGAGTGGGACTTTTGCCGAGTGCCAGGCTTTGCCGAGTGCCTGGCACTCGGCAAAGCCACCTTTGCCGAGTGCTTTATTTTACCGAGTGCGGCACTCGGCAAAATATTGCTTTGCTGAGTGCCCCGATAAAAAACACTCGACAAAGTCTCAGACACTCGACAAAGTACAATTTTCCAGTAGTGTCTTATGGTGACGGCGGAGGCAAAGCTGCAGCGGCTGCAATTCAGTCTCAGTGCAACCGAATAGGCCACGCACGTCCAACCAAACCAAGTCGTATCAGTGATCCCACCAATCAAATCCCAGTGAGTTGATTTCATTTTCAATTACGTCACATGAGGACGAATCAAACACTTCATTAAGATGCACTAATTATTTGCATTCCATATGGCACCAATAATCGGAAAACAACAGCAGGCACATGGACGGACGTGTTATGTTTCACGGGAATATAGATATAGCACACCCTACTCAGTCCTACAAAATATGCAATTTTCACATCTTGAGAACAAAAGACGCATGCATGTATCTTTGCTCTTATTGTTCTCTACATGTATTGATAAGAGAAAAATTAGTAAATGATTGCACCTATAAACTGTATACTCATCAAGCTAGAATCGTCTTTACATGCATCCTTCCTAGGATGGAGGGAGTAGATTTGACATGATGCGTGCGAGCATGAAAAACCTGATTCCAGTGTGAGAGTTTGTCGGGTACTGGGGGCCAAGTACCGTGGAAATAATGGACTAAAACATAATTGAGCAGTGGTAGTAGGCCCTCGGTGAATGACCTTGAAGCACTTGCATGTTGGAACGAAGGATAAGTATGAGTATATATATGTGGTTGCGGGTAACTATCGCACACAATAATAAGCTAATTAAAATTAACAATGAAAGGTACTAAACGTTGACCCCAAAATGCATCCTCACATGAGGACGCTCATGCGCAAAACTCACAATGACGTACCTTATAGAACCTCTGAAAAAACTAGTCTGATCGGTTTCAAACTGTAGCCTAGCCTGTTTTGACAGACTAGACCTCTATACGTGTGTGTGTGTGTGTGTTAACGACGAGCTCACTAATTGGTGGTACACTTATTGATGGGTGGAAATGGGTGTGTGAGGTCGGTCTCTTCAGAGGAGGAATGTCATGTCACTAGTATATTGCGCGCGCCCTTGCGCGCGTCGACTGGCTGTGAAACATACATGATGAATAAATGCATTGCAAGAGCATTATAAGAATTAAGATTAGGCTAAATAATAAGGATTATATAAGTTTAGTAATAGATTCTCGTCATGGCACAGGGTGACAGTTCGGAGATAACATAGTACCTGATGGGCACTTGTATCTGCTTAGGATCATGGGCGTGACATAAAGACTATATAGTGTGGCAAAGCACCATAGTCTATAGAAAACTAAACGTATGCGGTGACAGATTCAGTCGGGTAACCAGGTACTGCAGTAGCGTTTATGGCGCATATGCAAAAGGCAGCAATACATCTAAGAACTGTGGGCTCTTCATCATACAGCATATAAGTTTTTAAAGTCTTTATGCAGACAGAGTACTATCGTCCAGGCAAGCTATATTGCAGATTGCATAGTCCAGAGACAAAAGGAACTTCGCCTGAGATGTTTGGAACCTGGAATGCAAAAGTGGGGTGTGAGTTAGATTGTATAGTGTGAGGCAGTACGAATCTGCATAGAAAGAAAGAAAAAAACATTTTATCGGCACGAAGTTTGCTCGCCTTTTCATCGTCAGTTTCACTGTGAAATAGCTTTTTCTGCACAAAGGATTTCCTGGTATTTTTTGGCGACCTAATTTTTTGGCAGACATAATATTAAAAGGAAGTATGTTAGGAAACATTTTGTCTGTTACGGCATAGAACACTATATATGTATACTTTGATCATAGATTATTTACTCAGGTGGGTTGTGACGGGTGGGGGTTTCATCATCGTCTGGTACATTCCCAAGGGCAAAAAGAATTAGACCTACTATAACTCTGAATGTAACTGAACAAATCACGTGCAACCCAGGTGCTAGGATTAGAAGCTAAGACCAGAATACAAATTGGACTCTAGGATGGCAGGATGATGGGACCATAGGTTTCAAGGCGATAAGGTCTGACATTGAAGGAAAAATTAATATGTGCATAAAACCTACAATCCTCTTTGAGAACCAAGCAATAACATCATGAAGTAGAGGGTAACAGAAAAACATAGTCCTTCAGTCTGGATAGAGATAAAAATGGCACCACATTAAAAACCATGTAGGTCAAAACATGAGCTTTCGATTTTTTTTCTTTCATGCCTAGGTACAAATCCAATCTATGAAGATCTAAAATGGAATAGGAAATGAAAACAGGTGGCAACAATGAGGCTTACCAGGGTACCGATTACTGGTGGAACAACTCTGAATTTCACTAACATGTACTCTGCACAAGAAGACATACAAATGTAGAGTATAATTGGAGAGTAGGGAAACCCAAAATAAAACCAATGGAAGAGAATCATTAGATAATCACAGAAAAAACACTGATTATAAAGAATTTAAGGAACGTACCTGGTCATCATTTGCTAGCTGAATTCCTTCAAGTGCTTATAGCTGTAAGGGACAAAAAAAGGGACAAGGGGTGGGATCAGATTTTAAATGTATTCTAATGCATTTTCAGTAGTATATATTGAATCCAATATCTGAAAAGTTGTATTACCTCTTAATCTTTTCTTTGTATGCTCTTGCAAAGGTTAGATTGTGGTACCATGAAAGGTCCTTCGGCATTGTTCTCCATATATGTGCTGAAAGTTGGCCACATGCTATCAGGACAATACATATACGACCTATGCAAGACATGGTTATTACAGGAGATCAAAGTAAACATGTATGCAAAAAAAGGATAGCACAGTAACAGTAGGTAACAATAATAGACACGCCATTATTTAACCTAGAAATTGTACATCCAGAAGGAGTTTTTGCAAACTTTAAAATTGCAGCCAGTTGGCAAACATAAAAATAGATAAATAAGTCAATAATCAACATATGTAAGAATAACATATGAAAGTAGGAAAAGAAAGGCAAAGGAAACATGATGAGGTCCGCTTTACTGAAGGTAAGTATGAAATGTACTCTGACATTCACACTTCTCTTGGAATTTTTAGATGCCTGCGAGACTTTGATCTGATCAACAGGCTCTAGATATGAAGAGGCATCACACATCAGGAAGACAGGAAGGCAACAACAATCTTCCAATTGGCCAAGATCAAAGGAAGCAAGGGGCAAAAGAAAGGAGTGCAATCAAAATACCTTGGTATAGTGGCTCAGTAGGCAATAAACTGGCTTGCTGGAGTACAGAGCTGCCTCTTGCTTGCACCTAATCGACTGCTATCGTCGGGCTGCCTAGCTGATACATGCCTCATTACAATATATTATTTTATCCTTTCTAAATTTAAGATACACATTCAACCACGAGCACATAAGAACAGAGAATGCTATTCAGGTGCATATAGGAGCGGTAACAATACTAAACAGAGTATTATTAACTTTTGGCAGCATGGCAAAAAATAGACCGTCCTTGTTTGGTATAAAAAAACCCGACCTTGATCTGGATACACCTTTCATACCGCAGCCATATGGCAAATAAAGGCATTAATAATTCTTGCAAAGCAGTAAGGATTTATGAAGTTGCAACTGCTGATGTGTGTACCTTGGTATAGTTGTTTGGTCCACTGAATCTTCAGCTATGTGACCCAGTCACAAAGGTTGCTGATGATTGTGCTAATCTATCACAAAGCACCTATTTCAGCAAAGTGGAGGCAAAAAGGGATGGAACAAAAGAAAAAGGCTCACAGAAATGAGAGAAGGCCTAAATTATGCACAAGGTATGAACATGGCCGTGCATGTACAAAAATCTAACACGAAGTGGAGCCCCAAATGCTGGTAATAATGCAATTGCCTAAAAAAAGGAGAAATACTGAGTCTTGAAGGATAGCTTGTGCATGAGGAAATGTAAAGAACATTCAGACAAATATCTCAGTTTAATGCAAGTTATGTGAATATATGCCCACTAAAAGATGACTGAAATGGAGAAGCAACCATATACCTCTTAAATTTAAGGTCAGTTGATGTGTTTATCTGAAACATAAAGACCAAAGAAGAGTAATATGTATGTCGTATTTCACACACGCAACATATTGCAGATAATTACTAGCAATGACTAAGCTATCGGTATGCATGCTGCAGTCTCACTCGATATGAGCACATTAAGACACCATTAACTATGCAAAATTCCTACAAAGACATATCCTGACAGGTTTCATTAAGTGCTGTCAATCCTAATGCTTGAGTTGCTGCAGCATTCCAGTCTACTCTCTGTTAGACCAAACTAGAAATAAACCTAAGATTAGATAAACTCCCAAAGCAAGAAAAGAAAGACCTTTGTTGTAAGCAGTCTCGAGCTCCTGCTCGTAATGTAGGGCAACGAAGGCTAGCTTTTTTGTCTAAGGATGTTCATCAGGCGGTCAGTTGGATCACAACCAATAAGATCCAACCTAGGAATAGCATGAAGAAGCAAGAACCTTGCTTATAGAGACCAAAGAAGAATAATATAAGTAGGTCGTATTTCACACATGTAACATATTGCAGATGATGTGTGGCAATGACTAAGCTATCTGGTGTGCAGGCTGCAGTCTCACTCGATATGGGCACATTGAGACACCATTGCCTATGCAAAACTCCTACGAAGACATATCCTTATAGGTTGCATTACAAATTGTCAATCATAATGCTTGAGTCGCTGCAGCCAGTCTACTCTTTGTTAGACCAAATTGAAAATAAACTTAAGATTAGATAAACTTCCAAAGCAAGAGAAGAAAGACCTATGTTGTAAGCAGTCGCGAGCTCCTGCTCGTAATGTAGAGCAACAAAGGCCAGCTTTTTTTCTCTGAGGATCTTCATCAGGCGGTCAGTCAGATCACAACCAACAAGATCCAACCTGGGAATAGCATAAAGAAGCAAGAACCTTGCTTAAAATATTAACATGTCATGAACCAACTGCCCATATGTAAAAGTAAATTTCATATAATGAGACGTAAATACCTTACAATGGCCATGTACACATTTATGCGACAGCTGTATAAAAAATGAAACATGGTGGCTAGGATAATGACTGCCTCTTATATTATTTTTTTGTCTTGTAAGGGATGTTAAAAAAACGCCACTGCTGGGTATAGAATTAGGGGTGCAGACAGATCACCCCTACAATTAAATTTAGTTGTTGTATCTAAAATGAATATCCGTGATGTTGTAGGTTCTACGATGGATGCTCATATAACATGGAGGTAGGTATTTTTTCAGTCTTCTCTCAATTTTCTGATAGGAATCCATTTGTGTACCAACAATGTATGTAGTCATAGAGACATTCTCACATGCACAAACTATTTTTGAATGAATCTAGAGATTACCTAACCGAGAAAATCCAGCAAACTAATTAGGGAACTCGTAGGTATGTACAGGTATCGAACAACGAATAAAATCCAGCAGACAAATTAGGGAACTCGTAGGTATCTACAGCTATCGAACCGCGAAACCTGAAATGTTCATGTCGTTGCCTTATCGAAGCTAACCTTTGGTATTGAAATGGGAGTGTTTTTTTTTTGCAAGCACACTATAATCATGCACCTGATAAATATGTGTGTCGAAAGACCCAAATAAACTTGGAAAGTTGCTTCCCTTGGTCTCATACAGTAATACTTCTAAGTCTAACAAGCAGGCCAGGGACTCCAATGGATTTGAAAGAACAACAAAACTCAAAGAATAAGGAGAGCCAAAAGCCTGAGAACGTCACCTTTGGGAATAGGCCATGTGTTCATTTGCATTAGTGGAAAAACACATGACAACAACAAGAAATATATACAGGCTTAGTACCAAGATATGATTCTGAATAAATAAGCTGTGGCTATAAAATTTCAGTGCCCATTTGTAATCTATATCTATATGATTCTTAAAATTTTAATGAACCTATGGTACACGCTAAAATGCTTTGGACTCCCAAATAATAAGTATAATGCAGTAGCATTTGGAAAATGTATGTATATTATGTAATTGTATCACCCAAAAAAGAATTCAAGACACCTTGGTAAATCCAAATGCACTGCATTAACATTTATAGCTAATATCCATTTTCATAATCTTGTTAGTATTAATGACTGGGAACAGAGAACAGAGGACATATGTAATCAAAAAAATTTCAAGAAACCTTGGCTATTCCTAGTCCACCGCACTGTCATTTATACTTAATATATTTGTTGACTAAAAGCATTCGTGTTTGGAAATCGACCACACAGAACATATGAGAAGAAGCGTCAAGGAATGTAAATTAGATATGTTTGGAAAACACAAATGACCTAATGAAGAGATGACCAAGGATGTAAATTCCACAATCATTTGAGGCTATTTCATGAAGTAGAAATCACATAGGCATCGACAAAATCATAACTACAAAATCGAAATAGTTGAGAACCTGGAATTGTGGTACGCAAGCCAAATCAAAACATGTTAATGAACCATCCCAAGAAGAAGATGTGGGGACAACAAATCACAGTGTCATACATACCTATGGAAGGGAGCAGCCGTGCCGTAAACAACCGGCGGGGCTCATCTGCTGTGTCGTGCCCGAGGATGACGGCCTTTGGGGCCCTTGCGGCGGGAGGCGACTAGTGCCACCGACGCAGCACACGACGGGGGGCGACGTCGCTCCGCCCCTGCGGCGCGGGGGAAAGGGCGTCGAGGAGGAGGGCGCTGAGGGCTGGCGCCACGGCCGGCAAGGAAGAAGAGGCAGGTAGGGTTTCATCGCCGCCGCCGGCGAGGAAGAAGAGGCAGCTAGAGTTCCGTCGAGCGCCCGTGGATTGGCGGAAGGATGCAGCACAGGGGAAGGTGTGACGGCGGCCACCGCCGAGGCCCAGCTGCGCCACTCCATGGGCGGAGACGGCCACCCACGAGGCGCTGCGCCGCGTGCTGAGGGCGCCTCCGCTCCAGGCATCCGGCATCAGTGGGGCTGGCTAGCACGCTAGCATGTCTGGAGAGAGGGAGAGGGGCGGGGAGAGGGAGGAGAGGAGGATGGCCGGCGCCGCTCGCTGCCGTCACCGTCGTCCGCGAGAAGAGAGAGGGAGGGAGACAAAGCCGAGAGCAGGGAGAGAAGACGGGCTATTTTCATGGACGGGGAGGGAGCGGAAAGAAGTGAAACTCGATGGGGTAGAAGCCGAGGCAAACGATTCCTGATCGGGCAGAAGCCGAGGAAGAAGGCAGGACAAGGAGCTGAAGGTAAATAGAATTTACGTGAAGCTGATTTGGTTAGAAGCTTATGTGGTAAATCCTATCCATTCAATCCTAGATCTGACCATGGTAAAAATTTGGGGCAACATGGCTACTGCTTCTGGCGTAGGAGCAGGCCCGGCTTGTCTAGGTAAATGCCTAGAGGAATGTCTTGTCATGCCTAATAAAGACGATTGGTTCGGCGGAATGTAACATTATCTGATCACTTATGGGATTGGATAATGATCAACTGATAGCGCTTCATTTATCATTGGTACCAAATTTATTTATAGGAATGGCAAAAACGGTTGACGTCTCCGAAAATCCCTAGTGACTTTTAGAGACGGTCAGCCTATTTACAGAGACAATATAAAAATTAGCGCATCTAAAAATCTATTAACTAAGGCAGACCCGTTAAGAGGCATGTCTCTAAAATGGCTCTTATTTTCCGAGGTGCCTCAGTTAATTGAGCCCAGCCCATCTAAAACCCTAACATATTCGACCCACATTAGCCAAGAGCTCATCTCAGCTTTCTCTCTGTCATAGTCTCTCTCCCCTTTCTCCTCCATCGACTCCTCCCCTTTCACCGAGCGCTAGTACATGTGCCTGAGGCCAATCATGGAGGCGGTTGTGGAAGTGTAGGAGCCAGCGATGGAGCCGATCATGATCCGACAGGCAATGGGAGGTGTGATAAAGGTAGCCATGATCCTCCTTCACTTCAACTCCAAACATCGTTGCCCCTCGAACCTGAGCCCAAGCACGACAGCTCCTTCCATAGTACCAAGAATGGTAGTGCCTTCCTCAACGTTGATCTTAGCGTGGCATCTTCCTCAAGGTTGAGCCTGACACCACCCACAGCCGCTTCACCCCTCTAAAGATCCATGGACAAATCTATGTGCCTTAGGAGGTGGAGGGGGGAGGACCCTGCATGACTAATCATGTACACACAAGTTTCACATGCATTCTGTTGTAGATACATATAGATCAGGACAATGCATATCATAACATGTTGCATATTGACATAATCATGACAATTCTATGCATGTGTTGCCACCATTCCCACTGCCCTCTCCATCTCCGTCGCCCCAAGGAGCTGGCACCATCGAAGTTCTCTACCGCCCTAAGGAGCACAACCCCTGGTCCATCCCCATCCCCTCTACCCTGAGACAACCATCCTCGTCCATCCTTGCCCCCGCCGCTGTCCCTTCTCTCCTTAAACCCATAGTGAACAACCCCAGCCCCTCTCCACGTTTAATTTGTTTTGTCGAGAGGAAGAGTATGTTGAATCTTGACTGTTGTTTTATTATTTCCATATTTCCAAAATACTTGTGAAGAGATTGTGATGGTGGTCGTAATTCTAGCTTCCTCATATTTGTGACCGTATTAGTTTATCTTGTACTTATTTGAATAAGAGTCATTTTGATCGTCATGCATATTGATGAATAGTATTTATTTGTCATTAATTGCAATGCCTTAGTTTACCATCAAGAAATCGAGACTTGTGGATACGATGTGGTTGTCAAAGGTTTCTTGAGGTGATGGTCTGAAATTTATATATGCAATAAAACTATAAGCCATTGTATTGCCCTTGCTCTTGCTAATCTGTATTGCCTAGAAAAAAGAAATGTCACTACATGTTCTTCAACTTGGGCATAATTAGGTATGTGTAAGGACCTCAACCTCCATGTGGGGCACCTTGATTTCTCCTTAGATTTCTGCTATTCAAGCCAACTTTGGAGCTGTCGTAATTTTCATATCCTACCTGTCGGGGACTGAATACTGGGGTACCCAAAGAGGAGGAGCTAATAACCATCAAACATTGATGCTTCCGAACAGGCAAGAACGCAACTACACTTCTTGCCCATATGACCGAAGGTTGGCTGCGCCTCGCCCGGCCCCAAAGGGTTGGCTCCGCCTCGCTCGACCCCCGAGGGCTAGACTCCGCCTCACCCGACGTCTGGGGGCAGACTCCACCTCGCTCGACCCCCGAGGGCTGGACTCCGCCTTGCCTAACGTCTGGGGGCAGACTCCGTCTTGCCCGATGGCTGAGAGCTGGCTCCGCCTTGCCCGACGTCTGAGGGCAGGCTCCGCCTCGCTCGATGTTTGAATGGTTGGCTCTGCCTCGCCCGACATCCGAGGGCTGGCTCCACCTCGCCCGATGTCTTGGGGCAGGCCCCGCCTTGCTCGACATCCGAGGGCAGACTCCGCCTTGCCCGACGTCTAAGGGCAGGCTCCCCCTCGCCCAACGTCCGAGAGCTGGCTCCGCCTTGCCCAACATCTGCACCCTGCTCCTTCATAATGACGAGCACTGGGTAAGACAGGACACTCAAGTCAACCGCAGTACCGAGGACCATACCCTGCACGCCTGTGGAAAAGTACCATCAGGATATGATGGGACGGGCGCTTTAAGCCCTTCCAGGCATGACAGAGCCTGAACAGTGTTGTTGGCGCCGACTTTTGTCTTATAGTGTTGTGGGCGCTGCCATCAGCCCTCAAACGTAGATCCTGACACAAGCATACGACAACCACTATGATCCAGGAGGGAACTCACCTCATCTACAATAACGGGCATATGGTCACTTCCCCGTCTGCTCCCTGTAGGGTCTTGGCTTGGCACGTTGGTGCGCCACCCCACCCGCGTGGGGCAGGATGGGACGTGACCACTTGCTGAACGAAGCCAGAGCATGGCCCTATCAAGATTAGCGAACGTGCTACCCCTAGCACCGTCTGCCACATCAGCGGGGCTGGCTTAGAGGAAAAGGAAGACCCAGCACCTTCAAAGGACCTTCTCGGCCTCTGGTTTTTCTTCTTTCTCCCATCTGTAACCCCTTCTCCCCATTGATCTATAAAAGGGAAGGCAGGGCACCCCACTATGGGGACGTATCAATCCTACGCACCACGCACTACATAACACATAGCTGAGCAGCAACCGAGCTCTCAGCGCTCTTTCGACCTTTCCATCAGAGACTTGGGATGTAGGGACATTCTGCTCGAACCTTTTTCAGTGCTAATAACATGAGCTACAGTAGACTGGACGTAGGGACATTCTGCCCGAACCAGTATAAACCTTGTGTCTTTTAGCACACCATCCAGGCCTAATGCGCAACAAATATAAATTTACTAGTTGGTGTTTACTCGAAACACCAATAGTTGGCGTGCCATGAGGGACTTGAGCGCCAGCTCTATGTCTCCCTTGGACCCTAGCAGTCCAGGGAGGACCAGCACCGCCTCAGCCTTTCTGACGCCAATGACATGGCATGGTTTTCTGAAGGAGGATCCCTCTCTCCGGAACACCACATACGGAGCGCCCCGACAGCGTTTCCATTTGGTCTCCGCAACGCTGTGGCGACTGTTAGCCACCTTGTGGCACGACGCATGGTCTTGCCGCTCACGAACAACGAATTTGTGGGGTGATCAGACACGTCACAGAATCTCTCCACAACCTCCTCACAGAGGAGCCAGGGTCATCCTCTGTCTCTGACTCCAGCACGGGGAGCCATCACCCCTCCCGAGAATGCTTCATGATGCGTACCCCCGAGGGACACGTTGAAAGCATCCCCGTGGAAGAAGCTACCCCAATGGGCAACCTCGGTGATGAAACCGAAAGGGAGACAGAGGCCCCACCTCGCATGGGGGTGGAGCAGCTGAAAGCCCGACAACGGGAGATCGAGGAAGCATGACTCCAGCTTGTGTAGGAATATGTGGAGCTTGATCGGGAGATCGAGCGCCGCAAAGATGGTGGGCGCACACGCGCCATGGCCCGCGATGTAAACCGAAGGATCATCACCGACGATGAAGCCCTTCCTCGCTTCGCCTAGGCGAGCCAGAACATCACCATCGAGATGGCCTTGCTCCATGGCCTTCCAAAGGCCACGACGCCTGAGGATCGTCAAGCCCATCGCGAGATCCGCACGCTGCTCGAGCGTATGGCGACATAGCAGGTAGAGAGCTCATTGTCTTGGCGACACGAGCTCGACACCAGCTAGCACACGCCTTCTGGGTGTCCTGGTAGGGATGCGTCGGTCCACTAGGCACCACGGGGTGGTAGGCAGTGCACCGCTGTCTCGGTGCATCAGCATCTCGACCGTAACCATGACGCACGTAGCACCCTTGATGCCCGCAGACGTGCCTACGGCGACCTAAGAGAAGGTGCCCACCGCGGCTATCATCCTCGTCGTGGTGGACGCTATGACAGCGACGAGGACCGAAGCCCGAGCCCCAGCCTGCTGGGGCCTCAGGCCTTCGGCCATCACATCCTCAACGCTGCTTTCCCACCAAGCTACCGACCACTGACCAATATCCCAAAATACTCTAGGGAAACAAACCCCGGACTATGGCTCGAAGACTATCGGCTTGCTTGCCAAGCCGGTGGCGCGAATAATGATGACTTCATTATCTGCAACCTTCCACTGTTCTTAGCCGATTGGCACGAGCATGGTTGGAACACCTACCGTCCAACGTGATCCAGAGTTGGGCAGATCTGAAGGAGATCTTTGTGGGGAACTTTTAGGGCACATACAAGAGCCCTGGGAACCCATGGGACCACAAAAACTGCTGATAGAAGGCCGATGAGACCCTCTGTGGGTACATCCGACGCTTCTCTCGATAGTGCAACGAGCTACCTAACGTCGCCGATGCCGACGTTATAGGGGCTTTCCTATCTAGGACTACCTGTGAGTCTTTGGTTCATTAGCTGGGATGCAAGGGCCCACAAACCACCAAGGAACTCCTAGACATCACCACCAGCCACACCTTAGGAGAAGAAGCGGTCGGAGTGATCTTCGATCATCTCGGCGGTAAGGCAAGGCGAGACGAGGGCGCTGGTGAAGGCGCCTCCAATCATTCCGCCAAAAGAAAAAACAAGAAGTAATGGCGCGAGGACTCACTCGTGGCCGCTGCTGACCGCAAGGGTGGTTGGAAGCCCATGGAGTGCACTCCGAACTACTTCAAAAAATTACTCGAGGGGCCATGCCCGAACCATGCCTTCCTAGTTAAGCATCTGCTCAAGGACTGCAGCCTCATACGGCGGTTCTTGTTTGGAGGCTCCAATAAAGGGGAGCATAGAAAGGACCCTGCCGCCACCACGGATGACATCAAGGAGAAGGACGATGGCTTTCTGACACCAAATGGCTGCCTCATGATCTTCAGAGGATCGGTGGCCTATGACTCCAAACGCCATCACAAGGTCGCGTGACGCGAGGTCTATACGGCCGAACCAGCCACACCTCCCTTCCTCCGGTGGTTAGAGTCCGCCATAACCTTTGATTGAACCAACCATCCATAGAACATCCTGCATCCAGGGAGATATCCGCTCATGGTCGACCCGATCGTCAGCCCAAAGCGGCTCACCAAAGTATTGATGGGTGGAGGCAGCGGCCTCAACATCATGTATGCCAAGACGCTCGATGAGATGGGCGTCCACCGGACATGCCTCCGCCCAACCCGAGCACCTTTCCACAACATCGTGCCTAGAAAGCAGGCCATGCCACTTGTGTAGATCGATCTGTCCATTACATTCGGGGATCAGTTCAATTACAAGACCAAAACCCTCACCTTCGAGGTGGTTGGGTTCCCCGGAACCTTCCACGCCATCCTGGAACGACCATGCTACGCGAAGTTCATGGCCATCCCCAACTATACATACCTCAAGCTAAAAATACCGGGCCCCCATAGGATCATCACCGTCGGCACCTCCTTCTAGCGCACCTATGAGTGCGAGGTCGAGTGTTGCGGTCACACCGTAGCAATCGTCGCCTCCGAGGAGCTCGCCACCCTCAAGGAGGAGGTCACCGAAGAAGCGCCTAACGCCAAGAAGTCGACCGAGTCATTCGAGTCTACAGAGGGCTCTAAAGAAGTCCTCGTAGACCCTAGGTGTGCCGAAGGTAAAACGGTGCGCGTTGGTACCACGCTTTCCTCCAAATAGGAAGGCGCGCTCATTGGCTTCCTCCACGCTAACAGAGACATCTTCGCGTGGAAACCCTAAGACATGCCAGGCATTCTAAGGGAAGTCGCCGAGCATACCTTGAAGATCCAACCAAGCTCCAAGCTGATGAAACAATGCCTACGCCGCTTCGATGAGGAGAAACGCAGGGCCATCAGTGAGGAGATAGCAAAGCTCTCGGCGGCCGGATTCATCAAAGAAGTATACCACCCAGAGTGGTTGGCAAACCCCGTCCTTGTACAAAAGAAGAGCGGGAAATGGAGGATGTGTGTTGACTATACGGGTCTCAACAAAGCATGCCCAAAGGATCCGTTTCCTTTACCGCGCATAGACCAAATAGTCGACTCTACCTCGAGGTGTGAAACCCTCTGCTTCCTTGATGCATACTCCGGGTACCATCAAATTGCGAAGAAAGAGTCCGACCAGCTCACGACATCTTTCATCACCCCTTCGGATCATTCTGCTACGTCTCAATGTCGTTCGGTCTGAAGAACGCTGGGGCTACATACCAGCGCTGTATGCTCAAATATTTTAGGGACCTCATTGGGTGGACCATTGAGGCCTACATTGACGATATCGTGGTTAAGTCCAAACAGGCCGACCACCTGGTTACCGATCTTGAGCAGACCTTTGCAAAACTCGAGCCAATGGCATCAAACTCAATCCCGAGAAGTGTGTTTTTGGGGTCCCGAGGGGTATGCTGCTCGGCTTCATCGTCTCTGAGCATGGCATCAAAGCCAACCCAGAGAAAATCTCAGCCATCACAAGGATGGGCTCAATTCAGAACATAAAGGGGGTCCAGCGAGTCATAGGGTGCCTCGCCGCAATTAGTCGATTCATCTCACGCCTCGACGAACGAGGTCTCCCCCTTTATCAACTCTTGAAGAAAGTCAACCACTTCGAATGGACATCCGAGGCTCAGGAGGCGCTTGACATGGTCAAACTGCTTCTACCGAAGGCCCCGATCTTGGTTCCTCCAACCGATGGAGAATCCCTTCTGCTATACATAGCGGCCACCACACAAGTGGTTAGTGCCGCTCTGGTAGTGGAGCGGGAAGAAGAAGGGCACGCCCTCAAGGTGTAGCGCCCTGTGTACTTCATTAGCGAGGTACTATCCGGCCCTAAGACCCGCTACTCCCAAATCTAGAAGCTCCTATACGCCATCCTCAACACCAAGAGGAAGCTACGCCACTACTTCGAGTCACACTCGGTGACGGTCGTGACGTCGTTCCCCCTCGGTGAGGTCGTCCAAAGCTAGGACGCCACGGGAAGAACCGCAAAGTGGGCACTCGAGTTGATGGATCAAGGCATTACGTATGCCTCTCGAACGATGATCAAGTCCTTGGTATTGGCTGACTTCACTGTGGAATGGACCAAGGTCCAAATGCCACCGGCGGCCATCGATCAAGAGTACTAGACGATGTACTTCGATGGATCACTGATGAAGTAGGGTGCCGACGCGGGGCTGGTCTTCGTATCTCCCCTCAGGGTACGCATGAGGTACATGGTTCATCTCCATATCCCCTCATCCAATAATGTGGCTGGGTATGAAGCACTCATCAACAACCTACGCATTGCCATCGAGTTGGGCATACGACCCCTCGACATCCAAGGCAACTCCCAGCTGGTCGTCAACTAAGTCATGAAGGAATCAAGCTGTCATGATGCCAAGATGACTGCATACTGCCAAGAAGTCTGACGGCTGGAGGACAAATTCGATGGCCTCGAACTCAATCACATCCCAAGGCGCCTCAACAAGGCGGCCGACACGCTTGCGAAGGCGGCATCCGGTCGAGAGCCGGCGCCAACAGGTGTCTTCACCAGCGACTAACACAAACCCTCAGTGTGCTACGAAGGGTCAGAACAGGCCAACGACGGTCTGCCCAGTCCAGCCTCGGGGGCTAACCAATCGACGGCTCCGTCCGGCCCCGAGGTCATGGAGCTTGAAGAAGATCCAGCGACAGAGCCTGATCCTTTGGTCAACTGGAGAACACTCTACCTCAACTACCTACTCCATGACATGCTGCCGATGAACAAGGCACCTTCGAAGGACCTTCTCAGCCTCTGGTTTTTCTTCTTTCTCCCATCTGTAATCCCTGCTCCCCCTTGATCTATAAAAGGGAAGGCAAGGCACCCCACTAAGGGGATGGATCAATCCTACACACCACGCACTACATAACACACAGCTGAGCAGCAACCAAGCTCTCAGCGCCCTTTCGACATTTCCATAAGAGACTTGTGACCTATCCCTCTCTCGATCGTTTATACCCCTACTACGAACCTTTTTCAATGCTAATAACACGAGAAGCAGCAAACTGGACGTAGGGACATTCTGCCCAAATCAGTATAAACTTTGTGTCTTTTAGCACACCATCCGGGCCTAACGCGCAACAAATATAAATTTACTAGTTGGTGTTTACTTGAAACACCGACACTACCATACTATGGTTTGTCAATGAAATTATGTATTTATGAAATTAGGTATTTATGTTTGTAACACCCTCTATCATAGTTTCCATATCCTACCATACTATATATGTTTGTCAATAAAATTATGTATTTATGTTTGTGACACACTGCGTCCAAAATCTTCTTACGACCCAACCCGCATACACCACTACTACACAAAACTTTACCGTGGCGGGCAAAAATGCTTAACCGACGCGGTTTTTGCAACCACCTCGGTCAAAAGGTCACAGTTAATCGTGGCCTTAACCAAGGCGGTTGCCTTGCCCGCCTTGGTAAATCGAATTAAAAAAACAAAAAAAAGGAAAACCCATGGGTAAGCCCAGCGAGCCCATCCACGGGCCTGCCTAGCCCATCCATGCACCGCTGCCACCGCTCGCCGGATCCGCGCACTGGCCGCTAGATCAGGGCATCCGGTCGTCGTATTTGAGCACTGGCCACCGGATCCACGCACCTGCTCGCCGGATCTGAGCACCTGCTCAACAGGGCCGCTGCTCCTCATCGTAGGGTCGCCGGAGGAGAGGGAGAGAGAGCTGAGGCGCCGTTGCTCCTCCAGGACCTCTTCTCCTCGTCGAAGCTCTGCCACCGGGACCACTGCTCGACGGAGATGGAGGGCTGGAGCGCGCCACCGCCACCGCCTCCGGGCTAGAGCACCTCCTGCTGGCTAGATCCGGGCGCGGTGGCCGGCCTCCTCGTAGGATCTAGGCACCGGGGGATGGAGAGGTGCTGCTGCTGGCACCGGAAGACGGAGAGGTGCTGGTGGTGGCGAGCAGCCACCGTCGTCCTCGTCAGATTTGGGAGCCTGCAGGAGGCGCTGCGCCGCGCCCTCGCCGGAGGAGGGGCCGCGCACCCCGCGCCGCGTCCTCGTCGAAGGAGGCGTCGCGATGCACCCTCGCCGGAGGAGGGGCCGCGCACCTCGCGCCGCGTCGCCGCCGGAGTGGAGTGGGAGAGGGAGGCCGGAGTGGAGATAGAGAGGGAGAGGGAGACGGAGGCTCGGTGAGTGGAGAGGGAGGGGAAGGGTCGTGGCTTTCTGCGCGCCGTAGAGGAGGGGGCGCGGCTGTCTGCGGCTGGGAGAGAGGCTTGGGAAGAGTGAGTTACTAACCCTAAGTCTTGCTTATATATAAACCTAGTAGAATAATGGATATGAGCTTTCTCCGGGCTAGGATCTGGGCCACTATTTACCGAGGCGGGACTTAAAATCTGACCGCCTCGGTTAATGTATTAATCGAGGTGGTTGCGTTAGGAAAACCGCCTCGGTTATAAAATTTAACTGAGGCGGTCGCCTTAGGTTGTCCGCCTCGGTAAATCGATTTTGCGAGGTGGTTGCCTTAGGTTGCCCACTTGGTAAGTTAATATTTTTTTTTCTGCCCTCTGCATTGCAACATGCGACTTTGCTGGTGAAGTGGCGATACAAATGATGTTTTCTCTGACTCAAGTCACTGTCAGGGGCCATCCTAAGGTACCCACAACTGCTTGTAGTAGAAGCATGTTGCTTGTTTATCTCTACAGAGCAGAAATATCAAATATGTTCTCCTCTTTTTGTTGGCTGACATCCTTGCTTCCGTTACTTGCTGGACAGGCACGCACACTTGCAGGAAATGTCTTATTGGCACCTGACCTAGTAATTGCCCAAGCTTTTCATCTGGGAATTTATTCATCTGCTCCTCCCTCATGGCCAGTGTGAGGATCACTTTGTGGTCTGTACATGCACTCAGAGTGATAGTTGAAGCATCTAGCTAGTAGTATTCTGTCTCAGAACTACTCCTGCTCCAGGACAAGATCACAAGAACATGTTTTGTCCTGACTTTACAAGTTGCAATCACGCCCACCAGATAAGGAGTTTGGTAAAGGGGATAAAGGGCAGGTACATTGCTACACGTCAGCAGACTCATAGTCCGTGCCATACAGTGTCACGTATGATTTTTGCTGATGTGGAGGAAAGAGAGAGGTGAGAGAAAGAGGTCGTTGTTTCACGAAACAACCACCTTATGAGCTAAAATCTAGGACTATGAGACAACCTACACACCATTCATTGTACAAGTAGTTGTTATCATACAACTCACAAACATTCCATTGTTGTATCCACAAATTAAGGACTCTAAGATTACTACGAGACAACTTAAAAGAGATTCCATTATACTTGTTACCTCTTAAATCCTCTCATAATTATGTGGCACTGCATGAGAGTACTTATGATGAAACCATACCAATGCACTTGCCTAACGGCGGAAAACAAACAGTTAACCGTGCATGCAGTGACCCAGCAACAACAGCTCTTGGCTGCAAAAACAATTGCAGAGACGATCCCACCGAGGAATTTGCAGAGACGTCCATGCTGACGAGCGAGCTTTGAAGGAATTTATTCCGGCAATCCAAAGGGGGCCTAAGTTTGTGATCTTCGTTTTTCTTCTGTCATCAGCTGCATGAACCTTGTTGCTCCAGGAAGCTCATGCATGTTTTGTTAAGAATTCAGGTGCACACAGTCAGCTGGTGATGGCTGTTTTGTGCAGGAGTCAGTCTGGAGATCGAGCTTTGCAGAGGGTCTTTACTCTTTTGAATGGTCGCTGTCGCACTGTCGCACTGCAGAACGTCACAACGTGCAGGTTGTTTCGAAGAAACCATCTTTTCCACATGGAATATCTTTGTTGACAACAACGCCTAGACTTTTTGTGCTCCTGCGACAAGAGCAGACACCGATGAGGCAACGATCAACGACCGGCGGAAAAAGAAAATTAGATGTGCATGGCGACTCCCTGCGAATTGTCTTATAGTACTGCTATACTGAATTGTCTAGCGGCTTTAATCATCATTAATTAACGGGTGGATGATGCAGGCCCGAATGCTTTATTCCTGGTTAATAAAAGCACGCCCGCCTGCGAATTGTCTTATAGTACTGCTATACTGAATTGTCTAGCGGCTTTAATCATTATTAATTAACGGGTGGATGATGCAGGCCCGAATGCTTTATTCCAAAGTTTTGCTAGGCGCTAGGCGAAATCTAGGCGATGACCCTTAGCCTAGCGACTAGTCTAGCTTAGGCTAGCCTAGGCGATGCTAGGCGTTTTTCTAGGCGTTTTACCAATTTATATTTATATATCAATATATAATATATACAATTATAGGCTTATAGCACAAATCATGAATAATTTATATAAAAAATAGGGAAGGACCAGTAGACATACCTTGGGTCCTTTGTTCTTAGTTGTAGTTGATACACTACTGATCACTGAATTTCCTGCAGCATGCCAGCACTGCTGCAATAGAAGTGGACAACACTTTTAGATGCAATTGGGCATCAATACAAGTGATAAAAAAAATAGGAAATAGCAAGTTAGGTACTTATCTGAGGTCTGAGCCTTCTTCCATCCATTATCAGCATTTCAGCAGCATAGGATAGCCTTTTGAAATCACAAACATGAAGGGATAGCAGGCAGCAACATAGAATATAAAATGGATAGTAGACTAGCAGTACATTACATCACATGATTGATGATTCTCAGTTCTCACAACACAAAACACAAGCACGCAGCAGGAGTTCTAAGTTCATAAGTTAAAGATACATGGATGCATAATAAAAGCTAAAACATGACATGAAGCTGTCTCACACTTCTTCAGTAGGGTTCATCCATCACATAGTCATCCTCATCTTCATCAAACTCTTCTTCGAACTCAAACTCTTCTTCATAGAGCTTTCTCACCCTTTCACTTCTATGCAGCTCTAGTTGTTCTTCTGCTCCCACTGCATCTCCAAGCACAGACCAAGGTATCCCTGTACCTTCCATGAGTTCTTCCTCATCTTCCTCATCTCTAAAGACAACTAATGCACAATCATCTCCATTCTCTTGGAAGAAACCTTGAGCTTCAGTTGTATCACTAGACAAGAGAACATCAGTAATTTTCTTTGACTTGATCTTTGCTCTCTTATTAATCAGCCTGTTGTTGAATTGAATGTAGACCAACTTGTTGAGGCGGTATGTAGTAAGCCTATTTCTCTTCTTAGTGTGCACCTATAAATTAAAAATAAGAGCACTTTTAGTTCTGCAATTTAATTGTAATGCTGCTGAAATTTTGATAACAGATAGGTACTAACCCCATCAAACCCATTCCAAGTTCTTTCACAACCAGAAGAACTTGCTGTTAAAGATAGGATCTTGGGAGCCATCTTCTGTAGAGCTGGTGTTTCAGTTCCATAAAGCCGCCACCATGATGCTGAAATAAAAAACCTCTCTATTAGTTAGTAGGCACAACATATTTGTTGATAGATGAACACAACAAACAACCATGTAAAATCAGCAAACAACTTTTACCTGGATTATAATTAAAATTTTCAAAAGTCCTTGCTAGCTTCTTGCTAAATGGTCCTTCTCTATTCTGATACTTCTGGAGTTCAATGTTGGCAGCTCGGTCTTGCATGTCTTCATCATGATAATAAAAAGTCTCCACACAACTGATAAATCCTTCTGTCATTTTGGGAGCATCAAAGATTGAAGGGTCAGCATAACTGTAGTGTGGATTCAGCAAATAAGCTGTCAAATGCAATGGAGAATCAAGTCTTCCAGCCATTTTCTTGTCAACAACAGCAATAACATCCTTGAAACGGGACTCATTATTGCCAAGGGCCTCTTTGACCTGTCTCTTTGCCTTTAATAGTTCTCCATATACAAAACCCATGGACGGTTTCACATCTCCATCAACCAAACGGAGAACTTTGAACAATGGCTCAAAAACAGCCAATGTCAACTTCACATCCTTCCAAAAGTTTGGATTCAATATAGTTGTTGTGGCATTTTTTCTCTTCTTTGATTTCACATCCTTCAATGAGTCCCACCTACTATGCACCACCATCTTTCTTAGTTGGTCCTTCTTCTCTTGTATGCTTTATTCATGGTTAATAAAAGCACGCCCGCCTCCGAGCCCAATTTCAAAACGCCTCGTAAAATCTTTTGTGTAGTAATGTACGTAGCACCTCTCTTATACTTTCGTCCACGCTTCATGTAAAAGGGTTAACTCGGAGATCATATATTTAGAGCAACAGTGTTATAAGCTAACCCTCTCAATCCTAAACTTCCAAGCTGATACTAAATCCACCAGCCACAACTACACATGGGCCACATGGGCTAACAACTACTCACTACTAATGGACTAGGGTGTTACAATGTTTCTAGAATTTTTCATAGCCTAACATCCTTTTGAAATTTACCCTAGAAAACTGAGTCGAGTCAGATGACTCACCAAGATGCACTATGGTTCCTCATAGTCCATCAAATTAATAATGTGACAAATAGATTCAATGACGCTAACAATAATGGAGGAGCTAGATTCAATGACGCTAACAGCTTTGGCTCCTTGCTACAACGAATGGAGGAGCTAGATTCAATGACGCTAACAATAATGGCTCCACCAGCTCCTAGTTTATTTTGAGAGGAGAGAGATAACTACTCCTCACTACTGTGCACGGAGGAGCCAGAGCTGCCCGGAGCTCACAGGGCCTACACTACGGGAGAGACAAAATTCCTCGAGTGTCGCTGGCTTCCCCGAGTGCCAAAAATCGGGCACTCGGGAAAGAGAATCTTCCCCGAGTGTTGCACTCGGGGAAGAGAGGCTTTCCCGAGTGCCGTAGAGATCCTGGCACTCGGTAAAGATCAGCACTCGGCAAAGGCCCTCTTCCCCGAGTGCAACACTCGGGGAAGATCGGCACTCGGCAAAGAAACATGTTACTTGACGGTTCACCCCGCCCACGCCGTTAAAACTTAAAAAAACAAAAATTCTTCCCCGAGTGCCAGGGAAGGCACTCGGGGAAGAGGCCATTTCCCGAGTGTCAAAACAGGACACTCGGGGAAGAGGCTGCCTTCCCCGAGTGCCCTGTCCTGGCACTCGGGAAAGGGCATCTTCCCCGAGTGTCAGGGAAGGCACTCGGGGAAGATTTTTTGTTTTTTTTGTTTTTTTACCTCATTTTTTTGTGAGGCCTTCCCACATTATTTGAAACTGTCTGTTTAAATTTGGGACAATTTTGACTTTTTTTTGTTATATTTCGTTAGTTTTTTTCGTTTCGTTGAATTTTTTTACATACTTCGAATTTGAACTGCAGGTGCATGAAATAATAGAATTTGGTGATTCAAAAAATTATATTAATGATATTTGGTGTATGTTGATGCATTATCCAGGAACTCGCATGAAATGTAGAGCATCTTGTTGACGTAACATGACGAACAACTTGCGGGAAAAGTGTATTTAAATTATATAAAATTCGAACGAACTCCGAAAATCACGAAACTTGTCTGGGCGTCGTGTTATCGCATGTAGAGGCTATGATAAAAAATCGAGAAGGTTTCGACGAAGTTGCGACGTCGGATGCCTAAACCCAGACATCTCCGCATGTCTCTACAAGTGATCAAATGCGGAGATGTCTGGGTTTTAAGCGTCCGACGTCGCAACTTACTCGAAACCTTCTCGATTTTTTCTCATAGCCTCTACATGCGATAACACGACGCCCAGACAAGTTTCGTGATTTTCGGACTTTGTTCGGATTTTATATAATTTAAAAACACTTTTCTCGCAAGTTGTTCGTCATGTTACGTCAACAAGATGCTCGACATTTCATGCGAGTTCCTGGATAAGGCCTCAACATACACCAAATATCATTAATATAATTTTTTGAATCACCAAATTCCATTATTTCATGCACCTGCAGTTCAAATTTGAAGTATGCAAAAAAATTCAACGAAACGAAAAAAACTAACGAAATATAACAAAAAAAATCAAAATTGTCCCAAATTTGAATAGGGAGTTTTAAATAATGTGGGAAGGCCTCACAAAAAAAATTATGCACAAAAAACAAAAAAAACAAAAATTTTTCCCCGAGTGCCTTTCCTGCCACTCGGGGAAGAGGCCCTTTCCCAAGTGCCAGGACAGGGCACTCGGGGAAGACTTAAAAAAAATGCCCAGCAGGCCTTATCTAAACCTAACCGGCCACCCCACACCCACACCCGCCGCCGCTGCCGCTCGCTGGCCCAGCGCCACCGCGCCCCCGCAGCCCCCGCCGCCGCCGCAGCTTGCCCCCCGGGCCGCGCGCCCCCGCAGGCCCTGCCGGCGCGCCCCCGCAGCCCCCGCAGGCCCTGCCGGCGCGCTCTCTCTCTCTCTCTGCCTGCGACGACTGGGCTACGCCGCCGCCGCCGCCGCCCTGCGTCAGGAGCCGGAGGTCTTCGTTGGACCCTTCGCCCACGACGAGCGTCCGCCAGGTTTTCCCACTCGCACCATTTCCCTTGTCTTCCTGATGTGCTAAACCGAGCACCCAAAACCTAACTTAATCGGCTGTGCATGTGTACACCCATGTCCTTCACCGGTTCCATCCCTGTCCGTAGGCTGACGGCGACGGCGATGGCGGAGGCGACGGAGAGGAGGAAGCGCGCGGCAGTCGTGGTACTGGGCGACATCGGTCGCAGCCCACGGATGCAGTACCACTCCCTCTCGCTCGATAACCAGGTCCGCTCCTCCTAAATCCACCATCTCGTTTTAGCAGTGTTTCGGTTAAATTGGGCAGGGCTGCACTCGAACCGTCTCTCCAGCTTGCTGCGCGCAGTTGATTGCTTCCGCAGTAGCAAAAAATTATCTATTGGCCATGGAAAGATTTTGGAGTGACGTGAAGGAAGGAATAGTCCTTACAGTTACCTATCCGATGTTCAGAACACCAAGCATGCAATACAGGAGGGGAAAGAGATAGCCATGAATGACACGGCAACTAATGCCAAGAAGTTTGAGGAGCAGAGATGTCTAAATCATTGATACAAATTATACAACACATTTCTTTTCTTTGAGTGCAAAGATCTTGTAGAGTTCCAGACATCACAAATCTCTTATTTAGTAAAGATAATTTTGAGCATACAGTAATCCAAATAGACCTCCATACATTATTATTTTTTACATTCATCAGAGGTATATTTTTCTGAAAAAAAATAAAGATAGTCATATGATAATTTCATTAGTGAGAGAGATTAATCAAGGAAAGAGAGAGTACATATATAGGAATAAAGTACTGCCTATGAATTAGCATATACCTGAAAATCAACAACTCTGTGTAAATATAGAAATCATAGAAAGGAGGGAGAGAATCCAAGGTAGCATGTATCGCTTGATTGACATGGAAGAAGTCACATTATAGTCAAAATATATTTCTGGTAATCCATTTTACCCTGATCGTTTATCTTCTTAAGATTAACATAACATATATAACTTGGTGTTCCAGAATTGTGTTCCTTTACTTGAAAATATCTGTTAATATAGTAACTTGTTCTGTATTCTATAGGTTTGAGAAGCACTTTGGGCAGATGGCTGATGGTGCCTTTTGTGTTACAAAAGCAATGCAGCATGAGCTTGCTCAAAATTGGGGAATCAGGTAGACTGATCAAACTTAAACATAGTTTTCTCCATATATATGAAGGACTGCTGTTCACATTCTCTAGTCTGCAATTCCAGGGCGACAGTTCTTTATGATCAATCTCCTGATTTTTTCCACCCTGCTTCATTGATGGAGAAACATGGGGTGAGCATTTATTTTGAGTTTTCATTCCTCCTTCCAGTACCACATGTGACCTGAAGACACGTAATAGTTGTTTAGCAGGCTAGGGAATTCCATCTGTAGTGCTATGGGCAATGCTGAATGCATATCAGTGGGTATGTTTTTTCTTCAGTTAACCAGAGCATTTTGATGTTTTGTGCTTATTTCACTTCAATTTATTTCTTGTTGCCTGATCATACCACCACCACCACATCGTCTAGAGTCTACTACGCTGAGTATGAGTACGGATGTTTTACTTTCTTTGCTCATGCTTAGTGTCAAACCTAGTGATGGCCTTCGTGCCGGATTTGTTGATGTGTCGGCCTTCGTGCCGGAAATGTGGTTGTCGGCCTTCGTGCCGACGTTTTTCTTGCAGGTTTTGGAAACCTCCCCATGCAGGGGAGGTGCTGCCGAAATTTTTAACTTTTCTTTAAACTCCTTACATTTTTATCTTGTCACTCACGTGCAATCTCCTCTCTTTTTTGCAGCATCAATCGGGGGCGGCGTCGAACCATGTCGAAGGGTCGCCGGCATCGCACGTCGGGCCATCCCCACCTGGACCGTCGCCGGGATCGCACGCTGGGGCGTCCCACCCCTCACAGTCGCCGTGAGCCGCCTTCGGAGTCGTTTTTATGTATTGAACTTGTGAACTTGGAATAGTGTGTACTTTTGAATGTGTGGTTTGTAATATATTGTGGATTTTGGACAAATTTGATCGTTTGTGATATATAAATGTGGTTTGTGACATATTGGTGTTGATTTGTGGTTTGTGATATATATATATGCTTTGTTGTTTACATGAAAAAGCAAAAAACAAAAAAAAAGAATTTTAGAGGTGGCTTCCCCGAGTGCCTGTGCTGTGGCACTCGGGAAAGAGGGATTTTTAAAAAAAAAAACAAATTTCTTCCCCGAGTGCCTGAGCTGTGGCACTCGGGGAAGAGTATTTAAAAAAAATTCAAAAATCTTTCCCGAGTGTTGCACTCGGGGAAGAAAATAAAAAAAAAACGACGTCGGCCTTCGGCCAACGGCGTCAAGTCTTCCCCGAGTGCCAACACGGCACTCGGCAAAGCCTTCCCCGAGTGCACGATTTTTGACACTCGGGGAAGGCGACTTTCCCGTGAGAGGATTAGCCGGAGGCTCTTTCCCGAGTGTTACACTTGGGGAAGGCTTCCCCGAGTGCAACTGGGCCTTCCCCGAGTGCAACTGGCACTCGGGAAAGCCAGCAGTTCCTGTAGTGCTAGCTACCAAATTGATAGGCATGCATAAATTACAAGGCGACGATTGCAACACGGAAGTGAGCGCGACCTGAGACGAGGTTACCTATCTATGTAGTTGAGTGCAAGTAAGAAAAATATACTCTGGAGAGATTCACAGCAGCAGTAATTTCTCTCTATATATATACTTAGCCAGCAGTTCTCCTTGAAACCACAAGAGTGGAAGGCTGGAAGCAGCATCATGAGGACCTGCAACTACATTTCTGCTGCTGTGGCATCGCCGCCGCCGCTCATCAGGCAATGGCCAGGCGGCATTTCATGGCGGCGGCCCAGCAGGTTGCAATGTTCCGCCACAAGAACACGCCATCAAGATGACCCTGACAACAAAGGTGACAACCGCCTGAAGCAGAACACTGGCATTTTCCACCCATCCATATGGGGAGATACCTTCCTCGGCTACTCCAACCCAGCAGCTTCATCGCAACAACAGGTATCTGGCTATTTACAGATATAGTACTTTCTTTTCTCATCGGATACCTGTAATTATATTTGTGATATATTCTTAGGTTTTTCTTCTAATGGAATAATGAAAATTATATTTGAATTGTACTATTTTCGGCAGATGACAGAACGAGAGGATAAACTCAAGGAAGAAGTGGCCGAAATGATAGCGAGTTCATCTACTGCGACTGCTGCTAGTAGGCTGCAACTCATCGATGCATTGGAGCGTCTATGCTTGGATCATCTGTTCGAAGAAGAGATCAGTGCGGCACTAGCACAGATTGAGACTGCTGATGTCAGCGGCTATGATCTTGGGACTGTAGCACTGTGGTTTTGTCTACTTCGAAAACATCGATACACGGTCTCGCCAGGTAGCGACACACGAACATACACCGCAACTAATCACTGCATTACCAAGTCTTAGAATAAAGGATATATATATTGTGCTCCGTTCATTCCAAATTAGTATTATAAGCAGCGACGAAGCCAGCGGGGGGCTACCCGTGCTCCAGCCCCCCCCTACGGCCATGATTTACATGGAGCCCGCCGGGCTACCGCCATGAGGAGGAAGAAGAAGGCAAGGAGGGGCTGGAAGAAGAAGAAGAGGAAGCCAGCCCTGGCTTCGTCGATTCCTGGCTTCGTCGCTGATTATAAGATATTTTAGCTTTTCTAGACACGTAACTTTTGCTATACGTCATGTCTTATAATTTGGAAAGCATGTATCTAGAAAAATCAAAACATCTTATAATTTGAAATGGAGGCGGTACTTTCTTCAACTTATCGAAATTCAAGCTGAAAAAATCTGCACCATATTTCAGATGTGTTTGTGAGGTTCAAAGACGAAGAAGGAGGTTTTCTAGTGGACGGTCCTAAAGACCTACTGAACCTTTACAATGCTTCGCATATGAGGACCCATGGAGAGGTAATACTCGAGGAAGCTGTACTATTCAGCCAAACACGTTTAGAAAGAATGATACCTTACATGGAAGAGTCATCATTGGCACGTGAAATAAAATCTTCACTTGAGATCCCTCTTCCTAGAAGAGTTAGAATTTACGAGTCAAAGTATTACATCTCTGCGTATGAGAAAGATGCCACGTTGCATGAGACGGTGTTGCAACTTGCAAAGTTGAACTCAAATATTATGCAGCTCCATCACCGACAAGAGCTGGATATCATTACAAGGTCAAGTAACTCTTTTCATTACGAATTTATCATCTAATTATATTTCATATTGCAAACTAATTCCATTATATTACTGATAATAGTACCTCTAATAAATTTATAGGTGGTGGAAGGATATGGATATTGAATCGAGGCTTCCATTTGCTCGAGATAGAATCGTGGAGTGCTATTTGTGGATATTAGGGGTATACTACGAACCATGTTATTCACGAGCCCGAATAATATTGACAATGAATATAGCAATTGCGACCATTGTGGATGATATTTTTTATTCTTATGCAACTCCCGAAGAATGTGAATTATTTACCAAGTGCATGGAAAGGTTTGTATTGCTTCCCTACTTAAAAGTATCTTTATCTTAGGTTCACAGAAATTGTGTCTATCTTTACAGTAGAAAATATACATGGAAGAATAAAGAAAAATCTATGCTACTTTTTCTAGCTATAATTTATATGTATGTGTTCGATTAGAAAAAGGGGGTCAAAGTTCTTTATATATGATGTTAGAAAAATAGAGTATATATTATTTCCTTGATGCGACCATACTATAAATAATAGTAATGTGTTATTTTTTTCAGTTCATCTTCGGCTTAGTTCACACATAAAATTGAGAAGTTGAACCAAATATTTGGGCCCTGTCAACTATCTAAAACTAAAAAAAATGCAAACTACAAATTTATAGATCGTGGCAAGAGCTACAACGTTGGTATAGACCGCATGTCAGCATCCGAGGTGGTTAAAAGTTTTGAATTTCAAAATTTGATAATTTAAAATGGATATATAGTGCCATAAAATATCTCAAATAAAAACTTGCCAACTAAAGACCCCCCGAGAGCTAAAACTTTGATACAGACCATATAAATATCAAGGATTGTTTGGAAAAAAATCATAATTTGAATTAAAATATGAGTTTTAAAATATAGAAGTTGTGAGCTACAAAATTAAAGATCACGTTGAACCTACAATTTTGATACTCCCTCCGTTCTAAAATAAGTGTCGCTATGGCATTCATGGCGGTCAGGTTTTCTCTAGTTTGATTAGGTTTGAAGAAAATATTAGCAACATATATCTCCAAATAAATTTATTATGAAAATAAATTCAATAATCTATCTAATAATACTAATTATGTACTATAAATATTAATATTTTCTAGTATATCTTTTGTCAGAGATAAAAGCATTTGACTCCTCAGGAAGCGAGAACGACACTTATTTTAGGACGGAGGGAGTATATATATGTTTGTCCTTATCATCTGACATCATATGAAAATGTGTGACAACTATTTACAAAGGTAGAAGATGCACCTCTGGAAATAGCCACATTTATAAAGTAGATTTTTTAAGAGACCTTACCTTTGAAAATCGATTTGCAAAGGTAGGCCATGGCCATTTTGTACCCTAGATGATTTCTATTGACCGTACAACAAGAGGACCACCTCTGTGAACAACACTAGTACACAATTGATTTTCGCTGATATATGGTTGCTATTTTTTTTATTGATGGTTCATAATGTATAGGCACCACTAGAAATGAAACAATGGGTCCAGGCCATGAACCGCCAGTGTAAACTTATTTTTACTGCCTGTTTTCTTAAGTCTATCACCAATAAAAATACATGATTTCGACCAACGGTAGCCTCAAGAAAATAGCTAGTAAAAATGCTTTTATACTAGTGGTTTTCTTAACCTAGCTAGCATCACTACAAATAATTCGAAATTAAGTTTTTGAGTTTTCCAAATAATCTCGGGTGGAGAAATGTTCTACACAAAAGTTGTAGGACTCAAAAAGTTCTACAACTTTCTAGTTGATAACGTTTTCATTTAAAATAATTATGTTTTAAGATTAACTACTTTAAAATTCATATTTTTCTTGAATTTCACAAATGACCTCGGATAGGAAAACGATCAAAAGAAAAGTTGTAGATCTCGAGGAGATCTAAAACTTTGTAGTTGAAACCTTTTCATTTGAATCCATTTAGGGCTTTAAATCACCATTTTAAAATTTGCCGGACTGAATACTAAGGGAATATTTCTGCTATTTAGTCACAAGTGGTATGGGGTGTAACACGGGAGGTTTGAGGTGCTGAGTTCAATTCCTAGGTTTCTTGGATAACCGTTGTGGCTGCATCGTGCGAGCCTCCTCGGATAATTTGCTATTTTTTAGCCCATTTGCAATAATAAAAAAATCATTTATAGTGACGGTTTTCTTAAGAAAATAGCTAGTGTAAATCGATTTACAAGGAAACCGCCGGTGTAAATATTTATAGTGGGGGTTCTCTAGAAGACGCCTGTGAAATTCGTGATTTTCGCTGGCCTTTCACACTGACGGTTGGTAAAAACACGAATGAAAATAGGTTTAGAACGGCCAGTACTAATGTTATGTGTACCGGTGCAAAGTCCAGTGTCACAAATTTGTTTTTGTAGTAGTGAGTGTATAATAAATAATTACATAGTAGAATTGCATAGAAAAGTTTCTGCATGTATGTACTAACATTTTATTATAACTATGTATGTAGTAATATTTTTATATCATTGTGATCATGTAGAACTCACAAATTTTCGTGAACTATTATTTCCAGCTGGGATTCAAAGGGGGCTCGTGACCTTCCAGAGTGCATGAAATTTGCTTTGGAGAAAATATTCAATAGCTACGAAACCATTGAAAATATGCTCCGCCAGGAGGAGAAATATCGAATGCCATATCTAAGATACTCTGTAAGTTGGCTTACTTATCTAGATGTTTCAGCCTTTTGGGTCTCAATCTCTGAATGATTATCCGGGAAATCATTAGGTGTATATAGTATTTAGCTAGTAGCTTTGCATGCTAACTTGATGCTATGCTATTATCACAAACATGTTTATAAACACATACTCGATTTAGCTTTTTGATATGTGAAAAATTTCATATATTCAGAAGCTTATGTGTAATTTGTATGATCTTTTTTTGTTTCTTTCTTCGTCTTTGTAAACCTTTTAGTTCGTTGTTTAATAAAATCCAGTAGGGGGAAACCCCTCCTGTTTCACTAAAAAAAACTATCTTCTATTTATAGGCAAAAGACATAGTAAGAAGCTACAACAAGGAGGTAAAAATGCTTCAAGAAGGATACATTCCAAAGTCTGTTGAAGAACATCTGAAGGTTTCGATGATGACCGGCGGATGTCCCTTTTTGTCATGTGCTTCCTTGGTTGGGATGCATGATATAGCAACAGAGGAATGCTTTGATTGGGTTTCCAGTGTACCTAGAATGGTGCAAGCACTTTCCGTGATTCTCAGACTAGTAGATGACCTCGAGTCATATGAGGTAATATCCCATTACTTGGTTTTATATATATATATATATATATATATATATATATATATATATATATATCAATCTTAATTTAAAGCCTAACGCGGGATCATAATTCCCATTTTTCAGTTTGGAATTTGAGTTTGATATTATTTTTCACATAACATTGCTTTACAATGAAGCCACACAGAGGGAATTTTCTGACAAGCTAAATACATTACTACAAAAGGTGTTTCTATACGGAGTAAGTCGTAAAGTAAGCTTTAATTATACAGGCTGTGCTTTAATTATCCAGCACATACGGCCAGCGCATACGGTGAGCGCAGCCTGCAGCTCGGCCGAGCTGGCGCAGGACGCGGCGGAGCTCCCGCGCGGAGTTCAGCCCGTTGCGGTCGGCATTGTAGATGCGGAACGCCTCCCGCAGCTTGGCCTCGGTGGCGTCCTCCCTGCCCTCCTCCTCCCCGTTGCTGCAATGGAAGGCGACGAACTCGGCGAGGTCCACGAAGCCGTCGCGGACCGAGAGCGGGCGAGCGGGGCCGACGAGGGCGCGGCCGGTGCGGGCGCGGGCGAGCGCACGCGTGCCGCCCTGGATAGAAACCGGGCGATTTCATCGTTGCTCCGTGCATGGGTCGAAGCGAAGAGGCCGTTTCTATGTGAAGAAACGATTTCCTCTGTTTTCATTCTCTTTCCTCGTTAATTAGCTTACCATGTTAGCCTCTTAGGTGGTCATCTGGCATCTCGTTTAATAAAAATAGAAACCACCATTAATGTTCCATTGGAACTGCCCTAAGTAAGCCAAAAAATTAGCAGCAAACTCTAATATGACATAGCAACATCTCCATATATTTTACCACCTTTTATGCCTCCAAAAGCTCCCTAAATAGAATGCTATAGCACGGGGAAGAACATATAGTGCGGCATTTCCAATTAAGGGTGCTTAAGCAGATTACTACTGAAAGTGCATCTACAATGGTGGCTAAGATAAGCCTACCACTAGTGAAAATGCCCATATTTCCACCGTGGTTGTCATAAAAAAACCATCGGTGAAAATTAAGTGCTAATGGTTACTCGCTATTGCTTACATTAATTGACCAGGGCTCTGCTATATTGACCGGCTCTGGAGAGCAATTTTCCATGATAGTTTTTGCGACGGTCCACTCTGGCTCACTGCACCGGCAGCAGTAATTTCTAACCGTGCAGTACTGCTGTAAACAGATTACGCCTCTAAAAATCATTTTTTATGGTCCTAGGGTAATGCTTGGCATGAGTTTGCCTTTCTCTTACTAATATCTTGAATATTTAACTTCATGCAGCGAGAGCGGCTGATCCCTCATGTTGCTTCGACAATCGATAGCTACATGAAGGAGCACAATGTCTCGATCGAAGTTGCACGTGGGCAGATACACGTACTCAAAGAGGAATCATGGAAAGATTTTAACAGCGAGTGGCTTAACACAGACAATAATGCCTATCCAAAGCAAATACTGGAGAGGATATTCAACTTGACGAGGACGATGGAATTCATGTACAACAAAGGGGAAAATTTCACAAACTGCCATAACTTAAAGGATACCGTCGATTCGTTGTTGTTGGCTGAACCATTTGCGATCCCCATTTAGCACTATGTGCTGGTGTAACAAATAAATTATTACATCTATTTTATATGAATAATGTTGGATTACCTCATCCTCCTGCGTGCACGCTTGTTATTAGCTGTCTAGTCTGAAGACTACAATGGCTTGTTGTAACATATATATATAAGCTCAGACACACAAACGAGAACCTTCTCGAATAGGAGAAATCTCAACTTATAAATGTTGGGTTATATAGGAGATGTTCCTTGTGTTATTAAGTATATCCAGAAAATACAAGAACTCATGTCAAGTCGACGACTTGAACCCATATGAACGACATCCACCATAAGTTGCCCTAACAAGCTGATTAGTTCAGTATTAAATAACAAACGAAGCTATAATCCATGGATTGTTTGCTTGCATGTTCATAAGAGTTTATATTTCATTCTTTACATTTTGTTTGACATAAAAACACTTTCCATGTCATATACACAGAACAAAATTGACAAATTTTAGGTGGTGGCTTGGTTGTTACTAGGCTATCTATCAAAACTATTACTTTTAGACATATAACTGTTGGGGACGCCTTTGGCGCGCCACCCCGTCATACCCCGTCCGGACCCTTGCCCGCTCTCTTCCCCCGCACCTAAAGAAGCATGTGGTGTGGCCTCGCCCGTCGCGGCCCACGGAGTAGCATCAGCGAGGGGGTGGCCTCACTGATGCTCCCAGAGAGGGTAACTTTGATCCTGTGCTTTTGCAGATTACGCATTGCTCGCAAGGCCAGCCGGGCAAGAAGGAACCCTCGTGGAGCCACATCCCCCCGCCATGAATAGAGGACGAAAGACGGTGGTCTCCAGAGACAGAGAACCTTACGGCATCAGAGGAGTATTTGAGAGTGAAGGACGGAATGTCCTTAACACTCTTATGGCCATGTAAGATTGTCCCTGGTCCGCTTAGGGATGACTGCAATTTTACTGTGCCCCTGGTATGACCTATAAATACCCAGTGGACACTAGGATGATAGGGGACGAACTAATGGCTATTTACTCTTGAATTTATTACGATCCTATCCTGTTCTACTTTGTCCATCCTTCGATTTTCTTCTCCTGTGGGACACCCTCGGTCTACTCCACAGTATCCTTTAGTGAGGGTAGGAGGCCAAGCAAAGCCCCCACAATAACTACATACATCCACTACCCCAGATCAGGACATCACTATTGGTTCAAAATCCTCCTTCACTGCCGGATTTTGAACTGGCAGTGGCATACCGCAGTGATGTGGGGTTCACATCACTGCCGGTACTCAGAACCGTCAGTGATGTGCAGGCAAGACTGTCGGTTCCTGGCACTACCGATAGTGTGAGTTGAGATCACACTGTCGGCTTGTGGCACGAGCCAACAGTGTGAGTTGAGATCACACTGTCGGCTTGTGGCACGAGCCAACAGTGATGCTCATGCAAACACTGCTAGCTTGTGGCACAAGCCGACAGTGATGCTCAAGCCAACACTGTCGGCTTGTGGCTCGAACCGACAGTAATGCTCAAGGCAACAATGTCGGGTTGTGGCTCAAGCTGACAGTGATGCTCAAGCCAACACTACCGCCTTGTGGCTCGAGCCGGCGGTGATGCTCAAGCCAACACTGTCGGCTTGAGCTTTAAACCGGCAATGTTGCTCAAGACATCACTACCGTCTTGATATGCAAACCGACAGTGATCTCTTTTTCGCATTTTATTGTTTTATATAATTTTTTTTGGAATCAGGTTTCGCTTTATATTCGCTACGTAGACGACAGGTCCATCAACATAAAACATTACAAATGTTACGGTTACAGTTCAAATGTACTTATGATGCTCTCGATCCCTTGAAATAAAAAAGAAATTACAATAGTCTAGCGAGCCGCTCTGGCCCGTACTGCGCCTTGTACTTCACGGACTATGCAATGGAGAATGTTCTTTTTTTTTCCAAGCACTCCGATACGATGAAAGATGCTAGCTCCGATGACAGTGCTATGACCTCCATTTCTTATAGACTATTGTATTTAAATTTCTTGCGCTGTAATTCAAAAAAACTGATTTTGAAAGGCAAAAATGTTAGAGAAATAAGTAGATCGTTTTGTTGAATTAACAGATATAAATAAAATGGGGATTATACACACCAAATGATTTGCCACCTCCGATTTTACGCCGAGGTAGCGAAGCATTGCCCACATTACGTAGAACCCGCATTCATTGTTTCCTGCTGGTTGGTCTAGGGTCTCCAATTGCATTGGTCCAACCTGGAATCGGACATTCGTCCCACCGACCATTCTTGCCTGGATATTATGCCACATTATAAAGTGTGAAAAAGGGGCAACATTAGAATATGTTATGTGCGATTAGAAAATAATATGTTATTAGGTTCGCTTACGCATTAAGCACTTCGACTAGGGGATCGAGCAAAGAAAGTGGCTTTTTCTTCTGAGTCCCACACCTTGATACGATTTCTTTTAATATCAATAACAATGAAGGCAAAATGGTTGCTGCAATCACAAAACCCTAGTTAACGAATAATCGTAACTACAAAAACAAGCATAAAAGTAAGAGTAGAGAACACATACTCGCAGTTGTAGGCTAGAAGTATTTTGGTTTTGTTACTCATCTTGAAATTTTCGAAAATGGCAGTCAGTGTCTTCGTCAGATCTTCCACTTTTATTTCCATGCATGCCTCCACATGTTCTCTCGTTGACTAGCTCAGGGTCCAGGAAAGACATATGAGTGTACTTTGTTTTGAAGCAATGTTTTGCTACACACCTGCATAATTAATGGGGAATGTGCAGTCATTAACTATTTGTGTATCGAGAGAGTAGTTAATTATAATATCATGCGAGTAGGGTACTTACATAGTCCACGGCATCAACATTTGTGTATCGAGATCGCATCTCTAGAATAGCTGAAACAAGTGACCCAACCGGCAAAGTGCTTCTCTTCATTAGGATAATGGAAAACATGCGGCGGGCGGATAATATATTCGAAACCCGCCTGCCCCGTCTCAAGTGCTTGGACTATGTAATAGTCATGCAAGTCACGCATATCGGGGCCCTATGTCCAGCAGTTTGAGGATCTTTGTATTTAAGAGCACCCAAATCAGGGGGGTTACAATAAAGTGTAAGAGAGAGATTTGGCAGGGGATCGCTCGGTGCTGATCCTTTGCTCATCGGCTGTGAGGTCTCCTCCTTGTCGGAGAGGAGGAAGACCGATGAAAAGGGTGGAGGAGCTCTTGGTACTCCTCTTAGGATGGCTCTGCTCTCGATGCAGAGCTCGAGTTGTTCTGTGGTGAGGACAGGAACGATCTGTTCTATTCGTCCCCTCTGTAGGATCCAACTTCCCTTATAAATCAAGGTAGGTCAGGTACATGGCGACTTGGAGAGTCTAGTCTATGGTCTATGTGTGCTGAAGTCCAGGAGGGTCTTGCAGCAGCATGGATGGACCTTGGTGTTGTTGTGGAGCCGAAGAAGCCCTAGGTGTCGTCCGGCTGCTCTGTTCTGACATTCTGACTGTCAGGCCTTGTCAGCTTGGACTTGCCTCCACCAGGCGCACCTTCTGGAGGCTTCCTTGGTGGCGAAGGCGTTCGGCTTGAGGGGCTGACGAGCGGGTCTAGGAGCCCCCGAGCCCCTGAAGCCGGCGGAGGGATTTTGTCCCCTTGTGTCACGCTTCATGCGTGACCCTGTCAGAGGAGTAGTTGGCAGTGCCACACCTGTTGTGCTATATATGCTATGGAGCCCCCGAGCCTTGGGTGCTCGAGGCGCCTGCTTCTAGCCCGGGCCTTTGGCTAGCCCTAGAGGTTGGGGCCAAGGATCGGGTTCAGAATCCTGTCGATCGGGCGCCTGAGGCTCGAGTGAGCCCCGGAGCCTCGAGCAGAGGCAGAGGGCGTGCTCGGGCTTGGCCCAGTCCTTGGCCGGAAGGTGCGTGCAAGCGCACCTGAGGGGTGTAGCCTCTGAGCCCACGGACGATTCTGGAGGGATCGGTCGGGGGTCCTTTAGTCGGGAACCTTTTACCTTGGGAGTTTAAGATACCCCTATATTAAGATCTCGTCACGTTGGTTGTCAACTTGTTTAATTTTTTAGCAACACATTGTTTAAAGGAGTCATTACACAAGATGGTGTCTAAAATACACATACGGATGGGGTTTGAAAGGCAGGCAAACGCATGGATAGGGCTAAGAAATCTAGAATACAACTATCACGCAAATGATTTTTACATAGAGTCAAAGACGATTTTTAGAGCTGGTTATCAAAATGGTTACTATAACATGTATTATAAAAAAAAATAAGTCATTTTGAGCGGCGGTTTTAAAACTATGCCCAAAAATTGATTTTCCGGGTTGATTTTGTTAACTCCATCATCCCTAAAAAATTTCAAACTTTTTGAAAAAAATTAGAAATCATACAAAATAAGGAAAAAAATTAGTGTGGCCGGAGGCATACAGAACTGACACAAGATACAATTTTAAGTTCAATTGGCACAAGTGCATCACAACTTTTCGCTTCCCAAGTACCACCTCCCACCACCACACCCACATTGTGACTTGTGACTACATATATGATGCTATCTTTTTGTAATAACATGTACGAATATTGTACTCGTTATTTCAACTCGTAATTGATCTTAAATGGGGAAAAAATTAACTACAAAGTGTTAGATCTCATCAAACACTACAACTTTTATATAGAGTTTGTCTCCATCTATTGTGATTTAAAATTTTGAATTAAAAATCCAAAAAATTAATCAACTAAAAGGTTTGTTGCTCTCGCCATGGTCTACAATTTTGATATAAGTTTTGTCTTCATTGGAGTATATTTGAAAAGGTTATGAATTTATTTGTGCTGCAACTATTTTTATTTTTAAATTAGGGCGGTTGATTAAGTGAAGCACCCTTAAAAATTGATTTCTAGGGTCAACTGCCCCTAAAAATCATTCATTTTCACGGGCGGTTGACATAAGCATCTATCGCCGAAAATCATATTTTCAGATACGGTTCACTTAAGCCGACAACCCCTGAAAATAGATATGTTTTCAAGGACGGTTTACTTAACATAACTGTACCTAAAAATGTATTTTATAGGGGTGTTTTGTAAGCTACGGTGTTCCCAAAGCAGGTTAGAATCGTCCTTAAAAAAATTGTAGACGCCAGTAACATTTAGAATAAAATTGGAACCTTCGAGACACCTTATATTTCTATCTATGTGTGGTAAGTATTTCGGAAACTTTGGATAGAACGACGCGTACGTCTGGTCAGCTGTGGTCGTGGTCTCCACGCTTCCCGAGCCATCCCCTCCGCGTTAACAACTCTGCTCCAGGACAAGCAACAGCAGCTAGCACTGAAGATTCCGAGAGCAAGTTGCAAGTATATATATGTTAAGAGAGTAATTTAAGTTGAGCCTTTCTTGTTGCTTTCCATGTTGTATTCCTTTCTTGTGTTGGCAGGCCGGCATATATACTGCACGCCCTGTTAGCTGCGACGGCAGTGCTGGTGTACTAGCTAGCTAGTAACCCGGCCGTTGGTATCTTGACGAAACCTAGCTTCCTATAGAATCTTGAGGTAGCAGTGCTGCTGGGACGAGAGTATTTGCCTGCATCAACGAAATCGTCGATTGTCCGTGGTATCTAGATATGGTATGCCATTCCAATCTATCACTGAATATTCGCAGAGGCTCGGAGTATATAGTTTTGTAATAATGATTGGTGACATATATAGTACTAAATATCCAGTGCAGCAAAGGAAATCCTAGGTTATGAATAATCAATAAATATAAGCGACAGCATATATAGGCTCTGTATTTTGTTGAGCTGTAAATATACTCCTCATGTCCTATATTATATAAATAGTGCATTCTAGAGATTTTAAGACAGGTTAAGTAGAGTTTATTTAATTTCCTAATCAATATGGATTAAAGAATCACCGTTTTGTTTTGTCCACGTATGGATTAAATTTTAGGATGCCCTCAAGGATCGGGTTGGAGGTTTCACGGAGTGCTCTCTGACCATGGCGTGCCCAGTGCTTCTGGCCGTTGCAACGAAGAAAGTGAACGTCAGCAGGGTGGGAAATGCTGCCGTCCGGCATGGTATCCCCCCACTCACGGCCATCAGTTTATTCCTGTGTCCACTGGCCTTCCTTTCACTCCGTATTGGAAGCGGGCTCAGAAGCATATTGGGGCTTGGAGACTACGACGTCAACGGCGCTCTTCAACCCTTAAAGTTCTGCATTCTTGGCTGCACGAAGTCGCTAGTCCATGTTAGTGCCATCTTGCAGATGTTGCTCGCCTACATGATCTTCCTGCTCATCACCATGAACTTGGGGGCACCATTGCTGACCTTCTTGATCTTATCGTGTGTTGGCGTCTTAACCTCGGGCATCTGGTCTGTGGTAAGAGTTAGACGTCAAAGAAGAGTGGAGGACTGGGAAGCTGTCAACGGGTGCTGGTGGAACAAGAATCTGGAGATGTCACTGGACATGTCCGCCGCGGTGACTTCTCTCCTCTTCCTGGGCCTAGAAGGCTTGGCGCTGGAGGACCAGACCAAAGACCCTGTTATTACCGCAAGCCTTGGTAAGACACTAAGACCGTCATTGCCACCTTCATCTGCTGCGTGTTCGCTAGCGCTGTCATGCTCGTGGCGACGGTCCCTAGCTCCCATGGATCGTCAGGATGCGGATCGCCGCGGTGGTCTTGTAGGGCTCAAGGTTATATACATCTTGTGGGCTGTGCTAGCAATCTGCTTCATCACGGTGGTGACCATGATCCTCATATTCGTACTCCACAACAACATACAGGATGGATTCGCCGTGGCCTTGGTACCATGTGCTGTCCTGTGTTGGCGACGACGACGACGGACAGCATCAACCACCAGCATCGCTGGAGATGACCAAGGTTACCTTCACAGCTTTCCTGGCCATCTCGTTACCGAGCTTCTGTGGCGGTGGCGATCTCAGCGTCTGCACTCGTGCTTTCATAGTCACCACTGCCATGTCTGTCATCTTTGGCATCGGATGGAGGTTGTTCTCCCACTTTGAGCGAAAAGTGGCCGTCTGGACCTCCAAGGTTGCGTGTCTGTGCACCAACGCCTGTTTGGCAGCAGCAGCGATCGAGTTGATGTGCATGGCCATGCAAGCGCTATCTGTATCTGGCTCTGGTGGTTATTCTGGCCTGCCGGCCACGGTGGCGAACTCCACCCGCGCCTAGCACCGGTCACCCGTGCCCCGTGCTGTGTTGGAGACTGGATTTCCATATTTGTTTTGGGTCTGTTTTTCATGATGTATTTGGACTCGATCTATCTCCGAGATAGATGACCTCATGTACGTAAATCAGGTGGAATGGAACCATTTCATTCCATTTGTTTGGAAAATATCTCCACCTCGTGCATCATTGTGTTTCCTTTCTAATGAGGTTGTTTTGCCACGATGTTCAAGTGCTCGCACAAGCGAGAGAGGAAACAAGCATGAGCAACTGAAGCTCTGAACTGCCTGGTGCATGACAACACAAGACTCTTTATTTGTTGCCTTAAGCTTCAATCCCCCCCCCCCCCCCCCCCCACTCCCCTCTTTGGTTTACTGCTTCTTGCGTCCTATAAATCTATAGTACTGCTTGCATGGTCTCAAACGAACTTCATAGTTCATACCATCATCGATGTGAAGAAGAAACACAACTGTAGTAAAAAATCCATTTGTCTCCGCCACCACGACGCCTGCCGCAACTCCTGCTCCTTGCCACCGCCACCGCCGCACCTACGCCTAGGGCCCCTCGCCTTCTTCCTCGCCGGTGCGTCTACCGGGGATAAGAAGGGGAGGGGGGACCCGTCTCTTTAATTTCCTGCATTTTTTTCTAGTTGCTTAGGGTTTAGTCGAAATAAAATCTTTTAACGAAATCAGATGATTTCCGGTCGGAATCGTGTTTACTTCGATAATTGTCACGACGAGATCATCGTTGGAGGCGTCAATTTGATCGACAGGGGGCAAAGTTATGGCCATTATCTGCAAGGAGAGGGGAGCTTCTGGGCGCCCCTAACAAACACAGCGTCGTTGGTCGTAGAGAGGAAATCAAGGTTTGAAAGTGATGAATCTCCATCATATGCTACTCCCAACGATATAATTGTCGATATTCTTTCATCAACTCAGATGTGTTTTTGACTGGTTCCGAATCGGATGTTGCGGCATGTCCAATGTTTTATGGCTGGTCGATAAAAGGCAGCATAAGGAGTGCACTTTGGCTCAGGCATTCCAGGATGCTATTAGGGAAGAAGATGGAAGAACATAATAGAATATTGTATATTTTTTATATCAGATTTTTTCATAACTAATATGGGGATGTACTATGTCGAGTTTTTAATATAATCCTTCCTCCCTTCTTTTTTTTAGGGAAAACCAGAGCTTCATATATCATGAACAAGATTACAATCATCGTCTAAGATATCCCTAAGACCGGGTGGGGTTATAAGCCACCCCTCCAACAGGTTATCACGGGAAACTAGACGCGCACACTCATGAGCTAATCTATTACATTTCCGACTAATGAAAACCAAATCAAAAGGTTCGAAGCTCCGGCTGAGATCTTCCATCTGTTGCAAAATGGGATTAATCTCAGATTTTTGGCTTGTGCGGTTCGTCCATATATTTACGAGGACTTGGCAGTCCATCTCTAGCTGCAGCTTCCGCACCCCCGCGTCCGCGCAAATGCCAGGCCATCCCTGCATGCCATCGCTTCCGTCATGAGCGCGTTTAGGCAATGATCAAACCAGGCTGCCTTCCCTCCACACGATCTTCCATTTTCATCTCGGAGTACCACACCAGAGGCCGCGTTCCGGTTCCAGGCGTGGAAGGATGCATCCCACATTACATTTAAATCATCCAGAAGGCGGCTTTTGCTAGGATCGCTGAGTGTTTGCCATGGCTGCAGCAGGCTTGGCCGGATGGAGTATCTGCCACAAATCAAAGGCAGTGTCAATAGCCCACTGAACTGCAAACATCACCAGCACATCTCTTTCAACATGTCGTTTTTTGTTCCTAGACATCCACAGAGACCACATCCCGCATATGACAACTGCTGCGCTCTTTGCTGGGAACACATCGAGATCAACTAGGTCTCTAGCCCAAGTGACGGGGTGTAGCTGTGGCACCTTGACTCCAGTCATCATTCTCACTTGCGCCCAGAAGGCTTTTGCCACCATACAGTCAAGCAAAGCATGCTTGATGGACTCAACCTCCGCTCCACATACCTCACCATTTGCTGTCGGTTCAATGTGTCGGTGATGAAGAACTCCTCTTGTAGGTAGATATCCATTCACCACCCGCCACCAAAAAACACGAGCCTTAGGAGGCACACAAAGTCTCCAGATCCTCATCCATGTCGGGTCATCCGAAACTGACGCCTGGTCAATCTCCCTCTGTTGACAATGATCACTACTGCATAATCGGTGAGCACTTCCCGTTTCCATATTAACTACTTTTACTGCCGCGATATGATGCATGGTCAGCGGTGCTGAAGGGTAGTAGCACAACCTTTCCAATTAATGTTTAGCAAGAAAAGGAAGGCCAAAGGTATAGATGCGTGCGCAACAGAACCTTGACCTCAACAGTTGTATATTTGGTCATTCTATATTGGACAAATCTAGGTGGCTATCATGTGATCCTTTTCCAATTTAATCAGGGGCTAGGATATATCCTGGTTATTTCAAAAAGCATGCAAAGAGAGCTAGGGTGGTTGGCATGGGCTCACTTTCTGGACACGGCAGTCCTGCAACTTAATTAATTCATTGTTTGGTTACCTGCTTTCGACGACTCGGGGAGTCTTGCACTCTTTGCACATCTTTCTTTTAAAATTAATCAGTATGGGCTTTGCTTTTTGTTATTTCACAATGCTCTAGACAAGATATATATGGTGAAAATGGTTCAACCATTGTGTTTCCTGTGTTAGAAATTTACATATGATTTTTTTTTCTCCCTCCTATATATAAAATATTACAGTCATAGCATCTTCCCTAGCAACTGGAGCTAATTTCTTCGTAATTTCCTTCACGCAAAACTGACTTGTCATGGGACGGTTATTGCATAGATTTTATACAAAAATTGCAGGTTTAGTTCGTTGAAACTTATGTAGACATAATCTGCAATATTTTTTGTTCTAAGAATAAAATACTCGACAAAATCATAAACCCGACAAAATCAAATCTGTGTTGGCACAAAGATAATTAACAAGTTACAATTGTTTCTAGACAAAAAAAAATCATGTTAGAATACAAAGACAAATAACAGATCATAAGTTTAGGCACCCGAAATATATGAGAAGTGCAAAAGTAAAGGTTAAGAAGGCCTGCCTGCTAGGGAGACCGGAACATAAGTGTTGGTTTCCATATCTTGTACTCCCTCCATACTAAAAAATAAAGTCGTTTTGGATAAGGCTTGGGTCAAACATTGGGAATATAAATCATGAATAACTTTTAAGTTGTTGAGTTTGGAAATGTGAAAACCATATGTATAGATTTGTCTTGAAAAATACTTTCACAAAAAATTACATATATCACATTTTGATAAATATCTTTATAAAAATAAGTAGTCAAAGTTATGCTTTGAAGACCGTATCGCTGTCCAAAACGACTTCATTTTTTAGTATGGAGGGAGTACACATCATTGTGTTTCCTTTGTAAGGTTGTTTGCCATGGAAGTACTCGTACTACGTATAGAGTCGAGAAAGGAAATTAAACGCAGATGAGCATGAAAACGAACCAACCCATACCCACACCTATCCAATTAAGCGCCAGCAGACTTTAGAAACCAAACCAAGCCACCCTTTGTGATGACTATGGTAGACTACAATAAATATTGCTTTTTTCATGCATGCAAATATAATTTTCTGTGATTTCTATTTGGATTCATTTCAATTTGTACAATAATTCACTGGCGGGAATATATGGCACCAAAATTTGAATTTTTGAAACAATCGGTGCTTTTCCAAATAAACCGCCTCTGGAAAACATATTCCAGAGACGGCGGGTTTATGTGAACCGCCTGTGTGAAAGTTTTTACACTAACGGTTTACTTAAAGCAACCGACTGTGAAAAGGAGTTAACATGGACGGTTAACATAAATCAACCGCCAGTGAAAAAATGTTAACACCGGCGCATCTTAAGTAACTGCATGTACTATTTTCATTTTCCACTGGCCTTTCACACTGGCGGTGGGTTCAGACTCCAGTAGAAATGGCTCTGAAACCACCCGTGCTGAGCTTGGCTGTAGTAGTGTGTACTATTGAATCCAAACCAATCCAACTCGACTAAGTTGTTAGATTTCAACCCATTCCACCAAATGGTTTCCCACGGAACTAAACAAGCATCTTGTCCGGGAAATTGTGGGTCCCCACACACACACACGCCGCCGCCACCACCACCACACCACCCACCAGCGTCCATGCCTGGCTTGTGTTTGGCTTGTCATTCAATAGCAGTTGGGAGCTGATCAGGTCCAGTACCAGTTGGTTCGTCGATCGAGCCCCTGTTAGTTTGCCTTCTTTGGTTTGTAAGAGCTCCAAGCTTTGTAGTATGAACTTTCTAATATATGGTGTGCTTGCTGTTTCCTATGGGTAGGATTTTCAGTCTTTGTTTAATTTCTGGAATGTCCGAGGCCTTGGCGATCACGAGAAATGCAGTGATGTCCTTGCTGAACTTCTATCTTCCTCTCCCCACCTTGTTCTTCTTCAGGAAACTAAAATCTCAAATTTGGATAACTCCAAGCTCTTCTCTTTCATGCCGAAAAAACTCAACACCTACCGCGTCCTCCCTGCTGACGGCACTTCGGGTGGCCTGATCACTGCCTGGAACGACTCTCACTTCAGCTGCATGCACCGACTCTTTCACCTCCACGAATTCCCTGTCTGTCTTGCTGTCTGAAAGATCTTCTGACCTTCGTCTCCGCATGACCAACGTTTACGCCCCCTCCATTCCTGAACTCTGCCCCGCTTTCCTTGATGAGATCAAAGAAATCACCCCAGACGACAACATTCCTTGGCACATTTGTGGAGATTTTAATATGATTCGATATGCTTGTGAGAAAAATAACGACAACTTCAGGCGCAATGAAGCTGAAGCCTTCAACGATTTGATCCATGACATCTGCCTTATCGACAATTAATGTTTGACGATTACTGACACACGATTGCGAGTATATGCGGAGATTGTATTCACTTGAATAGCCAAAATTTGTGAGGCACATCCCGACAATGATCAAATTAGTACTCACTATGGGAAGCTGACCACTCGCTAATTATACAGGATAAGGATCTCCACATGGGACAGCAGGGGCCTACCGCCTACGTGATGCGAATAGCTTATCTAGCTCCGGTGATGCGAAAGAAAGATGCAGGGATTGCATGTGTGTCAGATACACTAAGTGCTAGGGAGTTCATTCATCACAAAGATGACAGAACCAAACTCACAATAGTCCACTAGTCATCTGCTAATTTTTTAGTACTTCCAACATTCTGAGGATTACACAGGACTTGTACTCACTACAACTTAACACTTCAGAGAACATGCTAACATCTTTACTGCATATATTACGTCTTGCATGCTTATTACACAGCACACGCTGACAGACTGTTCTGAATCTTTGAGGTATACGGAGTATATATCTACTGGAAAGGAAATGTACACGGCTGGACACCATCTGTATCCATACACTGCTATTCTTCCGGTACCATTCAGACTTATGTGTTTTTACATTTTACTGGATCTCAAGTGACCTGTCCTTTATGGAATGGTCATTGAACACGCCACAGCTCATTCTTTCTGAATTTCAATGTGACGGGGTCAGCCCTGTCCTTTATAGAATGGTCATTGAACGGCCACAGCTCTCTCGGCACTGCATTCTTCTAATCTTCCAGTGCATAGCTACCGCCGAACAGCACAAAGCAAATTTCGCTCCAACACTTTTGCCTCTTCTAAACTAATCATCATTGCTGAAACTTGTACAGTTTTCCAGAGGTAACCAAATACCTCCTTGCTGGGACTCCCACTTAACATTTTACATCAAAATGAAATTGATCAATCATACACTGTTTCAGCATCCCAAAGTATTGATATCGCTGAATGGCACGCACTGTAATTCTCAGGACTGAACAAGTCTGCTCCCCACGCACCTGAACAAGTTTGCCCTTCAGGGAACTTCGCCTACTTTTCTCCGAAGTTTCAGTGGATACGAGCTAAGCTACTCTATATGCCACAAATCTCTAGTCATTGAAGAAGTAACTCATGTATGCTTGCACTTCTACTGAATCATCACTCTACTGCTTTCTATTCTTTTACCGAATCAACCAAATGCTGACGGTGTAATACCACAAATGCCGGACATCCCTCTGATTCAATATTTCAGACACCTGCTACCTTTATAGCAGTCTGCCACTTCTCTGTTTGAACTTGCATGTCAGCCACTGAAATTGTCTGCTCTCATCTTTACTCAATGTATTTGTTGTAATCTTCAGTCTATTTCTCGTCTCTGCTGCAACACAGTATCTCTGCATTAGTACTACTTTCAGACCTGCTACTGTACACCCCATGATCCCACGGCTCGATTTGCATGTTGCAAACTATACTGCAGCCGCTATTTCTTCCCTATCCAAACCTTCGCATGGCAGCTACTAAACCTTCTTGCCTGTTATCACCACTCTGATTATTTATTGCAATTTGTAGGCCTTCTCCTATACTAATTTGATGTATCCCAACTCTCAAACTGCAACTCAAAATCCCTGACTTTCTCTGAACTTTCAGATTCACTCGCTTTTACTGAATATGAAAGCCAGTGTAATCCTTCATAATATGATAGTGGAATGTGAGAAGGAATTGGTTAGAGTTTCCTTGGATTTGAGTGTGAATCCAAGTGCAATTATAGTGCTCCCACCTAAAGTGCGTACAAGCGACAGCCGACAGCCCTAATCCATGTTTTGCAGAGGTGCTTCGGAGGAATTCCGCAATCAAAGCTCAGCCAACACATAGGCAACTCAAGAAGGATCTAATCGAGCACATATGGCAGCGCTATGGAAACAAAGAAACTTAGATTAAAATTGTTGCAATTATATACAATATTTGATTTATATTGATGGTTTTAGAAGAAATATTGTAATCATGTTCATCTTATTATCTTATTTATGTTTGATTCACTATCAAATAGCAATGCAATGATGTACAAAATGGTATTCATTGATCTTAACTATATACAACGCATTAAACAGTTTGCAGACACAGAAACAAACAGTCCATTGTATGATCTGTCTTTTGTACATGCCTCATTGCAAAATGCAACCTTACGCGCCCATTCTTCTGTACTCCTCGTCTTGTGTATTCTACTCTCCTCATCAGTTACTCCTCTTCTTCAATGCCTCCTCCAATCTTCACACTCTTCTGGGAACCTCCAACCTTTTCGTAAGTTGCTTACCCTTCACCCTTGACGGGAGTCACTTTTCTATTCGCAGTTACGTATAGTGCTCGACTTTTTTGGGGCGGTATAGCTGTGGCCTCCATTTTGGCCTTCACCATGGGGCATTTCACCCCCTTGTGAGGCTGTCCAGGTGGCAATGGCGATGAGGTAACGGTGGCAATGGTGATGAGATTGATAACTCAGCCGACCAGTGGCAGAACCAGGGGGCCATTCATCCCCCTTGCCCCTCCAAAATTTTTTTATTAACACCCTACTGCAGCCATTGCAGCAGTAAGCATTTTCAAGTGAAGAAGTTGTTGAAGGTGATGTCTCCAGTTTTTTTTTTTTTTTTTGGTTCCGCCACTGGAGAAGACGGTGACACAGTACCGCCGCTGTCGAACCCGTGCCATCGGCTTTGGCGCAGCGCCGGCGTGGCTGCCAGATGTGCCCGAGCTGGTGAAGGTCGCAGTGGAGGCGTAGTGAGCTCCAAGATACACGAACGCAATAGCTTGAAGAGGGATGAGTTGAGAGTACTGCTACAGAAAACTTAACAGAGACGGGCAAAATCAATTAATCGAGGCGGGCAGGCCAACCATCTCCGTCAAAAGGTCACGGTTAATCAGGCTTTAACGGAGGCGGTTGGCCAACCGCTTCGGTTAATGAAAATAAAAAAACAAAAAAAAAGCCCAAACCTGGCTGGAAACCGGGTCTAGGCCTAGATCTGGGCCGCTACAAGTAGCATCACGCCGCCGCACCATCGATCCGCACCACGGCGCCGCGTCGTCGGATCCGCCACCGGGGAGTGCAGTTCGCCACGCCGCTAGATCCGTCGCCAGAGGGCTCCTCCTCGTCGGATCCGGGTACCTCCAGGCCGGATCCACCGCGAACCGAAGCAACCAATGTTGGGGAGGATGCCATGACGCCGGATCCACCGCCGGAGGGCTCTACCTCATCGGATCGAACAGCCACCGCGCCCTTCCACCGAATCCGCGATAGATCGAGCCCTCCGCCACGCACCACCACGGGATTCAGCCCGCGCCACCACCACCAAGCTCGCGCTACCACCACTTAGTTCACGCCAGAAGGACCTCGATCTCGCCATTGCCGCCGCTGCCTGCTCGAAGGAAGAGCTCTCTGCACGAAGGAGGAGCTCGAAGGAGAAGCCACCGCTACCAGGCCCGCATACGAGGAGAGGCCGCCGCCGTGGACGAGCCCGCGCAATAGGCCGCTACTGGTGCTGAGCCCACGAGCGAGGCCTCCGCCAGCCCCTTGCCCGCGCGCGAGGAATTCATCGCCGCTAAGCCGGGAGATGGAGGGAGAGAGGGGTGCGCCGTGCCGGGGGAGGGAGGGAGAGCAGGTGCGTCGTGCCGAGATAGGGAGGGACAGCGGGTGCACCGCTGTCTAAGGGAGGGAGAGCGGGTGCGCCATGCTGTTTGAGGGCTGAGAGGGAGTGTGTGTGTGTGTGTGTGAGGGGTGAGAATGAAACCCTAACTCCCGTAGAGACGACGATCAAGAAGTTACCAACGAAGTGGCTCCAACGATGGCTGCGTGGACTCCCTACCCGTCATCGGCGCCACAGATGTCAGGCCCCGCAGCCGCGACCACATCCCTCTATGCGGACGCCGGAGTCAAGATGGGCGCCCCCTGGATGCGTGTGGACTCCACAGGTAGGAGCTCCTCCGTGTCGCCTCTCGCCACACCCTTCTTCCTAGTGAAGCAGTCTGCGGGCAGATCCAAGGCTCTGCGATGGTTGCAGGACTCCGCGCAACTCCGATTTCGACTGCGTATCCTCTGCTGCACAGTCACCGTACCTAGAAGCCGCTCACCGGGCCATCGAGGTGACGGCCTCACCCATGCCTGCAGCGCCGTGTGAGGGGGAGGGCTCTGCCTCACGTCCGGTTGTCATCACCAAGAAGAGGCGGCGCCGTCATCGTCGAGCCAGAACCAGGGACGCCGACGGTCCTCCAACGGCGTCCCCATACCCGATCGCTAGGGTGCCCATGCACTAGCGGCTCGGCCTGATGAGGACATGACACACATGCATATGACCATGTTTGGCACATGGGATGGAGGGGAAGGAGGCCAGCAAGGGTGTCCAAGTCAAGAAGGAGGTCCAAGGCTAATTCGGTTCGAGTCCCCGAGGTGGAGGCCCAAAGCAACTCAAGTTTGAGTCTGCCTCGGAATCTAGGACCAGTCTGCCTTAAACTGGTCACCCAAGACACATCCAGATTCTGTTTTCGATGATCCACATATGGATGGAAAGATAATTTGATAAGTAAGCCAATCCAAGTAGTTTCACGTCAAAAGCTCTTCGGAATCAATGGGAATCATCGAAACAAGTCAGCGTCCAGAATCTGCCAGGGTGCTGCGACACCTTCTTTTGGTCCGTTGGACCATGTATCATGTTTGGGCCCATTAGGGGGCACGTCCAGGGTAGGCGATGACCCTAAGACCTTTATAATCATATGCCGCCACCGTCATTAGGTTTTGGGTTTTGCTTAGATTAATCTGTCAAGAATAGTTTCGCCGTTCATCGGTTTGTGAGACTCCAACTTCATGAGTTTAATTATTCATCTGCAATTTGGTTGTGTTCTTTCTTGTTCTTACTTGTGTTCTTCGTTGCGCATGCAGGGATTAGCCTTCTTGGCAAGGTCAACCAGGTCCGTGACTCGGTTGATAACCAGAGGAGTTGTGGTGCTAAGATTGCAGGGTTCGATCTTTCGATCTGAAGCCGGATCGGTGTGTCATTCTCCGCCACAACGATAGTTACCATCACCTGACGGAAGATCGGGATCCCCGTCTCCATTAAGTGGTATTAGAGCCATACTCATTTTTCCTATCCTAGAACCTTCCGCGCTATAGCCTTTGCATATTTCAGTTTCAGAGTCCATCGTGTTGAGTTTGTGTCCTAGTCGAGGTCTTGTTGCTGGTTAGGTCGTGTTAGAGTCCAGTTCGTGTGTTTTCCCCATCGTTTCCATCAAATCTTGGCTGTTGTGATCAATTTTGCACACATTGTTCCCGTTTTGTCCTCTAATTCGGAACCAATTTTTAAAACTGGTCTAGTTTTCGCATATGAACTCCATTTTCGACGTTCCATATATGCAAATCGATCAAAAAATTTTCGGATCCGTCCAAAAAGTGGTCAAAAGATCTTCTTTTTGTGGTCCAAAAGTCGTCACAAGATCTTCTTTTCGTGGTCACAAGGTTTTTATCGATTTTGATCCAGTTTTCTGAAAATTCCACAGGCCACGTCTTTCCTTGTTTGAGCTCATATTTTCTGTGGTTACTTCTTTTGTGCTCCTAAGTAAAGGAAAAATATCAAAAAATATAAAATAAAAAAGTTGAAATTTCCAAAAAAACAACGACAGCACAAAAAATAGAAAAAAATAGAGGGACAAAAGAGGAACAATATTTAGAGGAGCACATAGAGAAGACAAAAGTGAGCTATGTTAGCGTGTTTTGTCTGGTTCTTTATTTGTGTTGCTGTCTCCATCCACCATACTTGTTTTTCTCACACCTATGACCTTGTTATCCACCATACTTTTATCACACACCTGGTACTTGGAATATTTTAGACCAGCAATGAGAACAAGTACTTTGGACTATAATTCAGCATTACTTTCTGTTACTGACTTGTGTGCCAGATATACATATTACTCTTTGTGAGCCTTCCAAGCTCCACAAATTCTTCAGATCAGTATAGAAAAAGGGCTTTGCAATCTCGGTACCATTGCCCCACAGGTATCACGAACCAGCCGCCGGTTGTACCACCACTGCTTGCGTTGGTAAAAACTTTGTAAGAGCTTGGTAAGACGCTTCCACTTGCTGTGAAAAGTGACACCACTGCAACCACATAGTCATTTGGTAGGGATAACTTTCACTGTTTGTTCCTGTTTTTGTGTTTACAATGACAGGTTGTTCGTATCCACCAACTTATGATGGTATAGGTGCTGATGAGTACATAGAGTGGGAAATTACCATAGATAACATGTTTGCTACTCGCTTTATGTGTCCAAGGAAGAAGGTAACCAATGCAACTAGTATTTTACGACATTCTGCTTTATCTTGGTGGGAGTCTTTAGATCCTTCTGATAAACCTCAAACTTGGAATGATATGAAAGATCTTATGCGAGAAACCTTTGATAACCCATCTCTTGTAATTAATTCAAATGATGAGGTGCATCAACTAGATCAATCTCTTGTTATTCCTCCTGCTATGCCTAACCTTTTGCAGGACAATGTACAAAAGAGCGAGGATGACGTGATAGAAAATAAGATGCTCACAGTCTCATGTGACAATTCAGAATAATCAACTATTACTCCTGCGGATCATGAGAGCAAAGGTAAAGCCCACGATGCTAAACTCACGGAAGGTGAGAGTTCTCTTGATGTGCTAAATTTTTCCACCAATCATGCTATGATAGAGCAAATTTTAGTGGAGCCTTCGCTTGATTTACCTTTGTCACAAGATGATTTGCTTGATGTTTTTTGTGACGAAGATAACTTGCATGACGATATTTATGTTATACCCATGCAATCATTGAAGAATGATCACGCTATATGTGTGCTGAAAATGAGAACTTATGCTGAAAATAAACTTGTTATTCATAATGCTAGTGAAGTTGATGAGCTGAAATTATTGTCTTCTTTAAATACTTTGGGTTACATTGAATTTGATGTTCCGTGTAATCTTAGTTCTTTAGAGAAGAAACTTTATGCATATGCTGATTTGCCATGGTTTTCTAAACACACATATCATGTTATTGGTAGATATAACAACAAGGGACAATATATGATACATCGAGTATACAGTCATAATAATATGAATTCTCCTTTTGTTGTACAAGATTATGATCGTTTAGAGGGCAGCCATAATAATACAAATATTTTCTCATGTTCCTTAAAGAAACAAGTTCACTTCCAAGAAGGGGAGCATTGTTGGTTGCTACCTATGTCTGCTCGACCATCTATTCCTGCATTGTCTTTGGTTAGTTCTAATCTTTTACAGGATAGTGTTGACATTCATCGTGTGCATTCGCATCATGGAGTCTACATGCTTGCTGAAATTTTTATGCGAGATGACATACTAGAAACTTGGAAACATGGTCACATTCCTTCTCAGAATTATTTCAGTTTTCTTTGTCCTCGCAACCCCATTCTCCTTTATGTTGTGCAAGGTCAGTTTCAAGCACAATCGACGCCGAGAACGACTTTTCATCAAGAAGGGGAGGATGATGAGGACATGACACCCATGCATATGACTATGTTTGGCACATGGGATGGAGGGAAAGGAGGCCAGCAAGGGTGTCCAAGTCAAGAAGGAGGCCCAAGGCTAATTCGGTTCGAGTCCCCGAGGTGGAGGCCCAAAGCAATTCAAGTTCGAGTCTGCCTCGGAATCTAGGACCGGTCTGCCATAAACTGGTCACCCAAGACGCATCCAGATTCCGTTTTCGATGATCCACATATGGATGGAAAGATAATTTGATAAGTAAGCCAATCCAAGTGGTTTCACATCAAAAGCTCTTCGGAATCAATGGAAATCGTCGAAATAAGTCAGTGTCTAGAATCTGTCAGGGTGCTGCGACACCTTCTTTTGGTCCGTTGGACCGTGTATCGTGTTTGGGCCCATTAGGGGGCGCGTTCAGGGTAGGCGATGACCCTAAGACCTTTATAATCATATGCCGCTGCCGTCATTAGGTTTTGGGTTTTGCTTAGATTAATCTGTCAAGAACAGTTTCGCCGTTCATCGGTTTGTGAGACCCCAACTTCGTGAGTTTAATCATTCATCTGCAATTTGGTTGCGTTCTTTCTTGTTCTTGCTTGTGTTCTTCGTTGCACAGGCAGGGATTAGCCTTCTTGGCAAGGTCAACCTGGTCCGTGACTCAGTTGATAACCAGAGGAGCTGTGGTGCTAAGATTACAGGGTTCGATCTTTCGATCTGAAGCCGGATCGGTGTGTCATTCTCTGCCACAACGATAGTTACCATCACCTGACGGAAGATCGGGATTCCCGTCTCCATTACGGCCCATAGCCCATCATGTGTGTGCTCATGCACCAGTGCCTTGGCCTACGGCCTAGGACATCGGTGCTTGGCGACCGCCATCGTCGTTGTCGTGAGCTAGGCCCTAGGTTCATGACGAACGCCAGGTGACCTCCGACGCCACCGCACATCTATCCTCCACATGTTCCTCGAGTGGCCACGCCTGTCGACGCCGATAGCTTCACGCTTGTTCAAAGCCGTCGGCGCGGGCGGCGCCATGCCCTACCTCTCCCTCGTCGCCAGCGATCGATGTCACCTTCACTCATTGGTCTCCGCTTCAACTGTCTGGCTGGGGACCACATCATCGCCGGATGCACCTTCCCATCCCGCTACCTTTTCTACCATAGCACAGAGCACCGGGCGTGAAACTACAAGCACGGTCACTTGCCCTGGCACCTCTCCTCGAACCAGGTACAGGAGCCTCCAAGGCGCGGTGCTTGGCATCGTGCTGCTGGAGGCAACCATGGTCGCTTTGGCTCACGCCCGCGCCGACTCTGTCTTGGCCACCATGGCGAAGATGACAACAATGGCGGCAACGACCAGGACGCCGGCAGCGCGCTGGAGGCACAACTTGAGCCTAGGTGGGACACAACTTTCCAGCAAGCACCACCTATCATTGTTGGAGAGATTGTCTGCCTGGCCCAATCGGGTATCGGTCCTTCTTCGTTTAGGTCACACAAGCAGTGCCTACTGCTGAAGGGGGCACAACATCACTAGCCCTCGTCACTTCTGGTGTCGTCTTGTCGTACCAGTCGCCCGAGGCCTCCCATGACTTTGAAATTCAAATTCTGTCGTGGCCTCCACCACCGCTCCCATGGATGGATCCGATGCTTTGTGTCTCTGACTTGGATGCTACTATTTGAGCCCATCAAAAGTTTGCAGACTCGGAGCAACTGCTTCCGGACTTGGAGTCAGACATGGCGCGGCAAAATAGCCCTTCGCAGGCATCTTGGGCATCGGGGCTGCTGGCTAATGAGCAAGCGCAGCTTCAGTAGCTCTCCATTGGGGCCTCCCGCGATGCCCATGAAGGGCAGCCCGCTCAGCCCACCGACGATGACCCATCAACGCTGGTACATGGGACAGACCCTCTTCCTACTTCTGTTGCAGCCTCGCCTTCAGTCTAACCCACCTCTATCGAGGACTTCATCGTCGGTCTAAAGCTGCCGCTCGAGAAGCCGTTGATCTAGTCGTCGACGCGCCTTCATGTCTCGTGCGTGCGGGTCAAAAACCTGGTGTCATGCCGCAGTGACAGACTTGCTGCCAAGTCCGTCTACCGCGACCCGAACCTAGAGAAGCAGGCCAAGCGGGTTATGCTCAGCAAATGGCAGCCATCGATGAGTGCCCTACGGTCAGCGCCGGCGACGCCTGACGCGACCATCGCCACTTGGTTCCACGAGACGTTCCAAGAGCTGTTGTCGTCGTCCAAGCACGAGGCAATGTGGGAGCTCTTTCCCATGGCTGGTGCTCGTGGGAGGCGGGAGGCGACGCAGGCGTCTTGAGCAAGGGTTCACTCAATGTCGTAGGCTCTTCGGTCACACATTTAGTTTCTTAGTTATTTACAACAACGTGCGTTCCACCGTCTAACAGTGCCTTGTGTTCGTGTTCAACCCCATCTCTCATGACACCTCGCCGTGATGTGATGTTGGGCGTGTAAAACTTCTATCTTCTTCTTAATGAAACACGTGCTATGCATGTTCTCGAAAAAAAAATATGATGAGCGTGATATCGGTCCAGATGGGCTGCCTGCTAGGCCACCATTTTTGGAGATGGGCCTTTTAGTGTGCCCGCCTCCGTTAATAGATTAATCGAGGCGGATGCCCACCATGGTTAATTTTGATTAACCGAGGCGGATGTTTTAAGGCGACCGCCTTGGTTAATATATTAATGGAGGCGGTTGCGTTAGGACAACAACCGCCTCGGTTAATCGATATAAACTGTGGCGAGCACCTTATGCTGCCCGTCTTAGTTAATGATTAACCAAGGCGATTGCGGGGCCGACTGCCCAGCCACGAATAACCGAGGTGGGTAGTCGGCTCCACCGCCTCCGATGCCAATTTTAAAACGCCTCCCAAAAGATTTTGTGTAGTAGATGTAGTAGGATAGAAATGAAAAGTGGGTTAAGAGTACGTAGATGTAGCTTGGAAATAAAAGTGAGTTAAGAGTACCCAGATGTATTAGATGCTTGGAAACTAGGTCTATGCAACGTAATCTGACAGAACTACATACCAGTACTCGTTAATAGTAATCTCACTATCATGCGCATGCAGGACTGAAATGACATGATTATGTTATACGCAAGAACATGCTGATGGTCCCATTACCGGATTTAATAAGAGAAACCGGCAAATTTCTTTACTCAACGATAGTCATATTCCGCATAAGTTATCATAATAACAAATTTAAGCCAGCATGGATTGGGCAACGGCAAGATCAGATTTGTCACAACTTCAGGGATCGCTTGTCCTCCATAATTCATTGATCAATTCCAAAGGATAGATCCATGCATTGGTACTGGAAAGCCAGGAAAGTGGTCCCTTCTTCCTTCTCCGTTCCACCTCGAGCACATCCATCCAAGGATGCGTATGTATTTTCCCGCCTCACTTTCCATTTTTTGTGGTCATGTTTCACAAAAATGCTTTGCTTGGTCTTTGAAGAATGGACATGATCCCCTTGCTTTAAGATCGGTAACTAGCATTCTTTTGAATTTGTAGCTTGTTTTGTTGGTAATATTATTTTTATTAATTCTCATGCTTGTTCATTTTCCATTTAGATAGCATTTTTCTGAATAATTCGTAAAGGCATCCGAATTTTGGTGAATTCATTTTTTTTCCTGAATTCTTATAAAGTCATCACCATTTCTTTTATATTTTTTGACTGACAAAAAGTTTTCTTTTTGCTTGCATTGAGAAATAAAAATGCTGCCACTACAAACCTCGAGTACGAGTCCAAATTTGCAGGACTTAACGATTGCTAGCTTGCTGGTAATGTCTTCTTCTCGCCCCAAAACAAATATAAATATTTGTGGTTTCACTGTAAGTCAAATCATTCCAACTTTACAAAGAAGAGTATTAACACCTATCACAAAAACTAAATGAAATGTAGAAAATATATTTAATAATAGGTTGACTAGTGTTTATATAATATCATAAATAAGATTAGGCCATGTTTGGGTTCCATGAATTGAGAGGAATCGGAAAGTAATCTAATAATAAATTGGAAAGCCCTTTCAAAATATTGGTTTCAATTCATGGGATCCAAACAGATTTTTAATGTTTTTTTTTGTAAAAAATTAGTCAAACTTAAATGATATTCACAGATTTAAGGAAATGGCCCAATAGCCAACACTAGCATAGCACTACTCCGACGACGCCAGCCTCCAGGCATCTAGGCAGCCGGGCGTGGCGACACTCCAGCCGCAGTCCGCCCCTGTGCCCCAACGCGACGAGCTTACGCATGAATCTTGGGATGCGCCATGCATGATCGCCCACTTTCACAGCTGATCGGCCATGCATTATCTACTTACCGCTTACGCCTGGTTTGTTTGAGCTTTTGGCCAACTCTAGACTACAAGTTTTTGAACTTTTCAAAAGCCAAATAGATCCCATAAGCCAAAAGTTCAAAAGCTCATTATAATGATGAACTTTTGGTTTTTGGTTTCCGAGAGCTTTTTGGTTTTTGAAAAGGCCATAGAGTTCCACAAAGCTTAAACAAACAGGTCTAGCCGCATTATAAAAACTAAAGTTAAATGTATCGGTGGTCCATTAAGTTTCAGTTAGGTTCATTAACTTTGAAAGTGGATTTTTTTGATCTATAAACCTTTTATGTCGTATCACTTAGGTCCATATCCTCCACATGGGTTTCTCACCACGTGGCTGGCTGACTTGTCCATGTGAAGCAGCTCTTGGCCAGAGCATTTCGTCAAACAGGTTGTGGGCACGACGAACGCCACTACCTGTTCGAACGCCAGTGTGCCTCGAACGCGTGTGCGTAGGAGCTAGGAGGACGACGAGCATCCACCCTAGTGCGAGAGTCCGACGCTGACCAGGTACACGAACGACGTGCCAGAGGCGCCCACGTGGCTGTCGGTGGAGGCCAAGGATTTCGTGGCCGGCTGCTTCAAGAGACTGGAAGCTCACGCACGAGATCAGGTCCTGCAGCTGGCGAGCGAGCGCAAGGCGGCTGCGGGGCCGGCGCCGGCACTGGGAAGCGACTTCCTGGTCTTCATCATCGACAGCGGGCCATGAGACGAGCGGAGTCACCGCGACGTGGTGCCTAATGCTCCTCGCGCGCGCACCCGGAGTGGCAGGACCGCGCATGCGCCGAGGTGCTCGACGTCTGCGGCACAGTAACGGCGACGTGACGCTGGACTTTGATGCGGTCGCCAAGATGAGGACGCCGCACGCGGTGGTCCTGGAGACGCTGCGTCCCTTCCTGCCCTCGTCGTTTGTGGTGCGGGAGATGTTCCGCGACATGCAGCTCGGCAGGCTGCGCGCGCCCAAAGGATATACATACACAACGCTAAGCATGAGCGGCCTGTCCCACGGCTGCTGCGCTGTGCACAGTGCGCATCTCCATCTGCGCCACGGCGAGTGCGCCCTTCCTCGGCGTCCCTCCGCGTCGTGGTCCGCCCTAAGCTGCACGCGCCGCCATCCTTTCTGCGCTCCTATGCCGACCGCTTCCTCATCCTCTCCTTGCTCTCCACGACGGGCTGTGGTGTGCTGTGCGGCAGCGCCAGGCCCAAGGCCGCCGCTAGCATCAACCTCCAGTTCGGCATGCCGCTGGTCATCGCCCGCGCGGACTGGGCGTGCGAGGCCATGTGCTCGGGGCACCTCACCGGAGCCGGCGCCGTCGTGGCAAGGACATTGATGACAAGGTCGAGCACACGCGTCAGCTGGGCAGGCTCGCGACGGTCGCAGGGTCATAGTGACGGGAGCGCACATCAGCAGGGTGGCCTTTGGCGGCGGCGTGCGCATCAGCAGGGCACGGCGGCGACAGGCATGCGAAGAAGTCGGCCCTGCTGGTTGAGCAACGACCGTCCAGGATGAGGTAGAGCAACGCAGCGGCCACGCTCTTTCTCGCCCTAAGCATCGCGACGCAGCCGATCGTCCATGGGTTCGAACAGGCAGTGGCACTGGTTGTGCCCACAACCTGTTTGACGAAATACACGAAACAAGAGCTGCTGCAAATGAACAGTCAGTAAGCCACGTGAGCATAAGAAGCCCAAGTGGAGTGTACGGACCTAAGTGATATGATATAAAAAGTTTATGATCCAAAAATCCACTTTCAAAGATGATGAATCTAACTGAAACTCACTCACAAGTTAATAGACCACCGGTGCATTTAACTCTAAAAACTATTTGATTTCCAAAGTGCAAAGGATATCTTTGGGATGATTAGGTTGTTACTAGAAGTTTCTGCAGTGCGTATTACCTTATGTTTGTCTTTTTCCGCAGCATCCATGCAGAGTGTTGATAAAATTTTGCATTTTGTTTCACTCTGTACCTACATGAATCGACCCAGCACGAATGCTATATAGAAGATATGATGTGTGCTAAATGTTCTTCTAATCACGACAGAGGCACACGTCCTCACTACAACGACGACCACACTGAAGCCAAGGGGCCAAAGGCAGAGCGGGAGTTATGGCACGGCCTCTGCTCCGTGGTGCTCCATCGAAGCCAACGACAAAAGTGGCCATAATTTGGATTGTTAATGAATTACTTGGATGTTTGTGATTTGTGAGTTATTGCATTTGTTCATTGTTGGGCTATCTAGCTAGGCTCGAATAATAGATGTTGGAATTGGAGGAGAAACTCTAGTTTGATGCAGTGTTCTATGATTTTTCTGATGCACGAAATTATGATGAACGACATTAGGGTTGGGGGGAGGAGGGTGTTTCGTGACAAATCTTTCTAGATCTTTTTTGTTTTGGGCTAAGTGGCTAATTTTCCAGTCTGTTCTTTGACTCTTTTGAAGTGAAATGAATCATTCCTAGCACACAATTATAATCTCAAGATAGAGTTTCTCATTTGAGTCAATGAACCCGTAGTACAAATTTGCAAAGCATTAATCAGAAATTAATCTCTTGCTCGTTCTAATTGTAAGATTGGAGCAAGCACTAACATCCTATTTTTAGATAAAGCTGGTGGACTTCAAGTGTAGTCACTATAGTCTCATTCTTCTTCCCTTGTCTTGTGTGTTGTAATATCCTCCTCGGCTACTCTAGTGGCAAATCTAGGATAAAAGTCTAGGAGAGGCTCCAAGGGCCTAACGGCGGTAGTGGAGCACCCCCCCCCCCCCCCCTCCGAGCCCGCTAGATCTGCCCTTGGTGGGGGCGGTGCGGGGGGACGGAACAGCACGGGAGACGAGGCATCGTTGTTGCCTACCCATGCGCGATTGAGCTCAACTCTCTACTCGGACAAATCAGTTGTAGTCTATAGTAGGTCTCGAGTCTTAAATGAGACAAATCAGTTGCTATAGTGCTCATGCGGGCAGAGAAGCCTGCTCTGTTACTCACAGATGACTTATCAAATTTGTTATTATGATAACTTATGTAGAATGCCAACGGCTCCTCGTACCGGTTGGTCAGGATGTCCAGTCAGCACTCTCGCGTGCAGGGTTCGAGCCCCCACGGGTGTGCTCGTTCGTCTGTCGGAGTTAAAAAAAATCCTCTCGCCTGTTTCGAGTTTCCCAAAGCACAGGTTAATGGACCGGCTCACTCACAGGGTATCTAGCCCCTATGTAAGGGTGGGACACGCGGTTCAGGGGTTTTCTCGACCTGCGTGAGAATGTCTTCTTCCTTAAGCATAATGTTGCGGGGGCTGTCTGCCCACCGTAAGCCGAGTTTTTTTTATAACTTATGTAGAATGTAACTATCGTTGCGCAAAGAAATTTGCCAGCGTGTTCTTGTGTATAACATAATCATGTCATTTTGGTCCTGCGTGCACACAATAGTCAGGTTACTATTAACGGAGGGAGCAATGTCATGTAGTTCCATGAGATTACGTTTTAAGTGACTAGTAGTTCCAACGCCTGTATTTATGGATGTTAGACCAACTAATTTTGCGATTTGTAATGGTGTACCAACCCAATATAAAGCGCATGGAAGCATTTATGAATGTTATGAACTAGACGAAATAATCTTAAGCTTGTTTGAATTGAATTCATTTTTATAATTATAATTTAGGTATATATTAGTTAAGCTAATATGGTTGTATATGGAATATAGTTGTATATTATTGTTAGCCGTACATGGGAGATGCTTATATGAATTGAAGAGAGTGCTATAAGTTGGAGAGTAGAAATGATCCGTAGAATTAATTTCCAGCTCCACCCTATAAATTTGAGATAGGCTTATATGTGAACTTGAAAAAAAAACGTAAAATGTCAAATTCTAAACCAATTTACCTAATCCATTAAGTTAATTCCAATTTCTTCAAAATGAGAGGATCCGCCAAACGGCCCCTTAGTGATCTGTAGCCAAGTATTAACCCGATATAAAAAGTTTCCAAGCTAATACATCTGCGTCCTCTCAAGTCTCAACTCACTTTTCATTTCCTACGTACTCCCTTAACACACTCTTCAAGCTACTGCGTGAATCTTGGAGTGCACTATGCCTCCACGGCGACCTTCACTAGCTCAAGCACAGTTGGCAGCCATGCCAGCGCCACGCGGAAGCCAATGGTCTGCGTACGGCGGCGGCGGTACTATGTCACGTTGTTCTCCACGTCGACGTAGGCCGTCAACGCAGCAGCAACGGTAACAGTGGCAGCCAAGTTGTCAACCGTATCGCGCCACCGTCAGCGACGCGGCTGAGAACCCACTTTCCGACTACGTGCATGCACCGCTGAAGGTTCACCTACCTAAACAGCCTCACAAGGGGGTGAAATGCCCCGTGGCGAAGGACAACACGGAGGCCACAACAAACAGCCCCAAAACAATCGGTGGCTAAACATAATAACTGCGAATAAAAAAGTGACCCTGTCAAGGGTGAAGGGTAAGAGGCTTCGAGAAGAACATGAAGATTGGAAGGGGCACTAAGTAGTGGGGGAGGGGGGGCTCGAGCCCTTGGAGCCCCCAAGTCCTCCCTAGGATTTTTTTTTTTTTTTTTTTTGCCATATTTGTGTTGAGAACAACAAGAAACAGGAGCTCTTGGATCCGGTCATGCGGTTGAAGATGATACTCCAGTCGGTCATCGCATCAGCTAAAACAATAATTTAGTGTCTAATATTAGGTGATACTTCCTTCGTCCTGTAATATAGCGTACTCAAACATCAAAATTTGTCCTCAAATATAAGGGATTCTAAGGGGGGGCGACAACAGAGCTTTGCATTATAGACAATCATACAAATTTGGTAGGTATTATATAGATTGTTACTTCCCGTTTATCAACCGATCACTATTAATTACGTTGATGATAGCGTCTGATTAGGAAATTAAGTAAGAAAACGTGTATTTTTTGTGTTCTCTTAATCTGTCCTAAAATCTCTACAATATAATATAATACAGGACAGAAGGAGTAGATTATAAATCATCCACAAGTATTTTTTTATTCACCGGGCAGTGGGGTTAGTATTTTGAAGTTGTAGTAAGATTTTACTCTTTTTATATAAAAAATGGAAGGACAGGAGCTCGGAGTGATTTAATTAAGCAAAATGCACAGTTGATCATACCAATATTATAGCAGTCATCGTGTCAACTAAAACAACATTTTAGTGCCTATTAATTAGGTGATAGTACATAAATAGAGCCTCGTATCAAGAAGACATGATTTCAAACCTTGCAGTAGATAATTTACAAGAAATATGTATCTATCGATTGATAGTGTATAGCCCTACTCTGGTCCTTAGAAAACACAAACATCTGAAAGTTGGCAATTTGCGTGTATCGCCGATCTGGATATCAAATTTCCATTTATTGGTGTTATTCAATTCTACAAGGATGCAGCAGGATTTCATATTTTTATTTTAGGGGAAAAAACATGCTGTCCTTCATGAACTACATTCGGATATTAGATTCTGACGGATATTAAATTGGCCCCGTTCACGTGCCCTTAAACCCGACTTGATCCGCTTCTTTTTACATCCAGAATGGTGTTTTCCTCTCACAAATTCCTCCAGACTCCTCAAGCGAACGGGGCCATTCAGATGCATGCTGACGAGGAGTTCTGTAAACTATTTCACATGATAATGAGTTCATCTTAACTAGCCCTGCTTCCGAGATGCTGATAGTAAGTGTTGCCTAACAAATCAGAAGGGTAGCTTGCAAATATAGTGCAACTAGTACTATTATAACCCGCTAGTCATATTATTGTCAGATAAATAAACTTAGATAATCAGAAATGACAGTACAATATTGGCTTGTGTAACTGACAGCAGCCAACTCAACAAAACCAAGAGGCAAACAGTTGATAGCTGCTGGTTTGAAACAATCAGCGACCTTATAGAATTTTGAAATATCTGAATCTAGTTACACAAGGACATCTAGTTAAGTACGATGCACTTCGATCACACTTTTAAGCACAAAATGGACACCCAAGGACCACAGAATCCACAGCAGCTCAGAACATTCGATGAATTTCATCACAAGTTACACATGTAATAAAACCTCACAAAACTCTTGCTAGCTTATTCGACAAGTTCGACTCTTACAATCCCGAGGGGGGCAAGGGCAACAAAGCTAAGCAGACTCCGACTTGGTGTACATCCTAATGGCAACAGCCAAGCCCAGGATTGCCAGGGGAACCAAAAACTGGAGGATCTTGATAACAAACTCGGGGGTCTTGTCCTGGTTGTAGTGCGGTTGCTTGGGGGGGACATACTTCGTCCTAGAAGGGATCGTCGATGCATCGATTTCACCCACTAAATACTCATCCATCATCGCACGGGCAGTGTTGCTGTGCCCGACATCCTCGAAATCATCAGTTGCATCCTTGCCTGTATAAGGTTGAAATGGATTGTTGTTACAGCGTATCTTTCACAACCTTGGTCAGGCACTGGTTAGTGGTACTGCTGGTACATAAAGACAAGATGGCATACCAGTTGAGGACAGCAAAACATCATCACCTCCTGGGTGGTCTTCCAAAAACTTTGTCACATCATATACCTATTCCACAGCAAAGCACACAGCTGGTGAGGTTCTTACAGAGAAAAGGATAAGATTGTAGCAACATTAATGAAATAGCTGGTGCAATGCCACCAGCAATGATCAACATGTCAATGTGAAATAATGTTATGCAAAAGAAACCTTCAGGTTTCCAAGGAAGGCTAAGAAGACATAACAAGTTTCATTAAGGTTAAGTAGCATGTCTCATCTAAGATAAGAAAACCATCAATCTTGGAAAAAGGCAATAGGAAACATCTATGTGCTCTATATGATTGGTCAGCAACCGAGGTACTAAACTTGTACTTTAGCAGTCTTTAAAAAAAATCTACTCCATGAATTAAAATTGTACTCCATCGATTTACATGCTTACATCAATGTGAAGATAAAATAATGCAGACTCGCTAGTTCAACAATGTTTAAGGCACTTGCTTTCCCTAGCAGTACACAGCTGTGGCACCTTGATGAACAGAATTCACAATTTACAATGAGCTTCTGGAAGGGGCAGAATATATTAGAGCGAAGAGAATGACTTTCAAAAGTAACGTATACAAGTCTGTGAACCCACTTAGAAGAATTATGGACAATCCGATGTTGACAACATTATCACCTACTGAATTGTTGGGGGCAAAACATCTGCAAAGGTTAATACATTCAAGAGGGAAGATAATGTCTTTCGGAACTAATTGTACTGCAAGTCTACGAACCCACTTAGCAGAATCGTGGACATTTAATGTGACGCTGATAACATTACTGGCTACTGAATTGTTGGGGGGCAGGCAAAACATCCAGAATGGTAGTATGCATTTCTATCAAGGAGCTGTTACTGATGTTTCAATGGCCTCTAGCAAACAAGATGGAGCGACACAGGGCATGCTGAAATACCTGTCGCAAAAAAGAAACAAGATTAAATGACGTGCTGACCGCACTATGGCACTTTTCATAAAAGGAATTTCCACGTTACAACGAGACATGAGGATAAAAGATGACATCACAAGTACAAAGGCGCAGGCAATTGCCAAGTATATACCAACTAAACGTGGGGGTCTGCTTGCAGATACGAAACACCCACAGAGCAGCGCGATTCATCAGCTGACAAACTAGGGGGCTGTCTGACTCTGAATCGGCCGCCCCGAGAGCAGATACTAGCGCTAGCGCAAGAGTCTACGCGGGAAACAAGCGCCGGACCAACCAACCGCGATGGCCTCCGCCGGATCTGCGGGCTCGTCGCCTGCATACGCAGAATCAAGAATCCATCTTGGACAAAACAAGACTACCTATATAGCACCAAAATAACTAAGCAGGGCCGGCCGGCGGGCAGCCAGTCGGCGTGAGTAGGAGACGCAAAATCTAATCTTTGGATCGGGACTCGGGGGATCCGATCAACCAAGGGAGCCATGGTTGGCTGGGCGAGGAAGACAAGAAGAGACATCGACCATCCATCCACCATAGGGAAGGGGAAGGGGCAAAGGGGAAGGGTAGAGGGAGATGTATACCTTGCCGCCGATGATGAGCCAGCAATCCTCCTTGGAGTTGTGCTTGGCGACGTCCTCGAGGGTGAAGACCTTGGACATGGCTGCTGCTGCTGCTGCGGCGGCGGCTGGCTGGATCGAGGTCGATGGCGAATCGAGCGAGGTGGTTGGTTGTGCCAGGTGGGGGAGACGGAAGGGGGATTTCCTTTTAAAACCGCGGCGGCAGGAACGCAATCGAGTCCACCTCCGCCAGCCACAAATCCGCCGATGCCTTCTCTTCTCTTCACTCCGATCCGACTACCCAATTTCGTCTGCTCCGACTCTCGCCACCTAACCCCCGCAACACACCAAACCCCCTCCCTCGCCGGACCCACTGTCAGAGATCGAGTGCAGCATGCCTGGCCTTGGTTTTTTTTGTTCTGTTTTTCTGTTCCTATACACACACACCCCGTGTCACATTGGGTTCATATTTTGGTTCCTCTTCTTTTTACGATTTTTCTATGAAACCATATGTTCAAAAGCTTTGAATCCAGCCAGACCGTTTTGCTTTCATCCTCATCGATCAATCATTACAAATACAATTAGCTATCGTTCCTTTATCCTTAAATATATGTCGTTTTTGTTTCTTGAGAAAAAACTTTGACTAAATATATATTAAAAATATTAATATTTATGGTATATAATTAGTATTATTGGAAAGATCTTTTAATCTAGTTTTTTAATAAATCTATTTAGAGATACAAATATTGTACATATTTTTTATAAATTGAGTCAAACTTGCGGCACACACACCAACGGCGACAGTTATTTAGAGATAGAGGGAGTAGGACCGTATCAATTCAAGAGTGCGTTGTACTGGTAAGCAGAGTCCATGATAGTACGTCTAACTTCATTGGGATTCTACAAGTAATGTACTATAGCGGACATTAAAGATTGATAGTGCTTGGTTGGAAGCAGCTGCCTTGACATTCGCCACGGGTTAATATACCTTGATTTAATATTAAAATGATAATTATTTATTTATTTCTCTAGTTTTCTGAGCATAAAAGTCATGACCGATTTTACTAAAAGTAATACTACATGATAAATTAGAGAAAGAGTTAAGTTTGGTTTATTGTCTCGTCCGTGATCCAAATTTATGAGTTATGACCTATGCTACAAGTTAGAATAGGTGTGTCCAACCACGATATATAGTTTAATTCCGAAACATATTAAAATAAACTATGCAAGGTATATATATATATATATATATATATATATATATATATATATATATATATATATATATATATATATATATATACACGTTCCATTTGCAATGCACGTACTAGTAAATTGCTATAAGTGTAAGACTGGATTCATGGCCGAGTGGACATAGCAATATGATTTGCCATTTTTTATTTTTATTTCAAAATCCGAATTAAAAAAAATATTTTCCCATATGTGGATCCTCGTCCTTTCTCAGATCCAGATCTTGGGTCGACACAATGAATAAGGCCCTGTTTGGTTCTCTATGCGGTACTAAAATTTCTGTCATATCGAATGTTTTGATACATGCATAGAGTATTAAATATAGACTAATTACAAAATTAATTGCATAATTTACGACTAATTTGCGAGACGAATATTTTAAGCCTAATTAGTCTATGATTTGACAACGTGGTGCTACAGTAACATGCGCTAATGACAGATTGATTAGGCTTAAAAAATCGTCTCGCAAATTAGCCTCCATCTATGTAATTGATTTTATAATTAATCTATATTTAATGCTCTTTATTAGTATCTAAATATTCGATGTGACATAAATTTTAGGAGCGACTAAAAAACCAAACACCCCCTAAATACGATAGAAGATAACGTGGCCGCACTGCCATTTTATTATAAAGACGTGCGTTAACGTTGCTCGTGGAATGTGGTAAAAAAAATCATCTCATAAAAGTCATATATGCTGTGTGCTCTTACTGTACATATATATATACACCACCAAACTTAAAAGAGAGACGGTGTTATATATGTTCCATGCATGCATCTCTAGTGTGTAGTTTCAGTCTTCTTTGTTGTGCAAAATGCTGCTGAATAGTATATAGAAGAAGCTTCTAGAGCGAGGACCGGTAGTAGATGCACGGTGGTTGGGCAACATGTACGTTGGAGTAGTACATTTTGGCGGCGATTGACTTGCCGTCGAAACAGAAGAATGAAGCTGCTAGTGCTGGTGGCTGCCATGCGCGGTGCGCCCCCGGATTTGTGTGCTTCTTTATTCTTGCTCATGGTCGACCAACTAACATTTCGCACTGCACGGCTGCCACAGTTGACCTCCATTCCATCGGTACTTAGAGTTGACAACTTCAGCTATCTTTACACACATGTTTACACGTGATCCAGCTTTAGGTCCCATTCGCGTGCCCTTAAATTCGGCTTGATCCGTTTTTTTTATCCAAAACAGTGTTTTTCTCTCACAAATTCCTCTAGATTTATCCAAATTCCTCCAGAATTTCTCCAAGCGAATGGGGCCTCCCCTCTGTTATGAAATATTAATGTGGATGTCCATAACCCCTATACTGTCAAAGTTATAACCTTCTACTTCATCAATGATGTAACTCTCCTAGTATCAATTCTTGTAACTCCATCTCACATGTATGGCTATATACAGGAGGGCTTATGTATTGGAAATAAGATAAGAGAACAGACTCAAAGAGAACATCTCATTTCCTTTCTCTCTAAATTTGTTCTCCACATTCTTACATACACATTAAAGTGAATAGGAAACCAGGATGATCCCATACTATATTTGCCTTGAGCAAAGTACTCCTGCTAGTCCTGCTCGTCAAAGTTGTACCTTTGATCTCGAACGAATTGCTCACCGTCTATACTCGATAACCACAGCAACACACAAACATCCAGGAGCAATCATGCAAAGTAAATAAAGCTATAGATTAGAACAGTACACCAACAGCAAAGAATCAAGATGAAAAGTTTGGAAAACGAATCTACGTCTCGCTACGAACACACAGACGTGAAGATCACAAAAATCGGAGCTAAAACGGAAAAGTTATGAATTAAACTAGTTTTCTTACAGCAAAATAATAGATTAAATCTAACCTCGAATTTTAAAAGTTGGAAATCTACTTTACAGTAACATAAACATGTAGATTACTCAATTACGAACCTAACGCAACTTGAACAGATCAAATCGGAGTTAAAACGGAGATTTTATGGCTAAAACAAGTTGAATGGCAAAACTGTAAATAGCTGAAAACGTATTTCAATATTACCGAACCAAAATACGCTTTTAAAAGGCAAAAACAGAATCTTGAAAACACGCTTTGACTGCGGGTTGAATCTGAAATAATTGTAAGGGGTTTTTTGTAAAACCGGTGGCGAAGGGGTATCTTCGGTTTTGGGCCATTGGATTAGATCTGAACGGCCTAGATTGGACTTGGCGGAAGAGAGAGAAAGAAGATGCGCCGGAACAGTGCCGACGGTGGCTTGACCACGGCGGCGCCATGAGTGACTCGCCGGAGCTCGCGGTTGAGGCTCCACAGTGCTCATTTTTTCAAACGGAGAAACCCGGGGGAAAGAGGAGGGGGTGGGGATCTCACCGGAGCCGAAACGGAGGACAAGGAAGCAACGATGGCGGCGCGACGCTCGGTGGATGGCGACGGTTGCGGTGGTGCTAGGGCGAAGCGCGGCTGTGTCTTGCTTGGGCGAAAAATGGTGCGGCAGATGGGATAGAAAGGCGGAGGAGACGCGGCCGCTATTTATTGGGCCGGGTTCTTGGGTGGCACGGCTCCCGCGGCTCGTGATGGAGGTGGACTCGACAATGGCGTGGGACGGAGTCCGAGCCGGCCACGGCGAAAGGAAGGGGAAGACCTGACGGCTGGGCCCAGGCGGTCAGCGGCTGGAGAGGAGGGCGCGCGGGTCTACGGGCGAGAGGAGCTGGGCCAGCGCCTCGCTGGGCCGGTGCGGCACGCTGATGGCCCTTGCGGAGCGGGTGCAGAAACAGCCGCGAGCGAGGCAGGCCGACTTGCTGGATGCGTCCCGAGCGAGGGAAAAACCAGATGACCAACTGGGCCGAAAGGAGAAAGGAGGAGGGAGAATCCAGTTTCCAATTTTTGCAAAACAAATTTCAAAATCACTTTCGAATGCAAATTCAATTCAACTTGGAATCTGATTTCAAATCAAGCAATACAAAAAAACATGCAGCAGCATGGATGCAAACACATGACTGTGAACCTACTTTTGATTTTTATTTGATAAAATTTATTATTTTCCTAAATTCAAATTCCCACAAAATGCATAATTAACCAATTTTCTCCTATTTCAAAATATGCAAAATTTAGAGTGTTACACCGAGCTTGATTTCACGGCTCTGGATATTTCGGGCAAGAATTACTTGTCATGGGTGCTAGATGCTGAAACTCACCTGAATGCCAATGGGCTTGGTGATGCGATCAAAGAAAAAATAATACATCTAGTCAAGATAAAGCTAAGGCTTTAATTTTAATTCTCCGCCACCTCCATGAAGGTCTAAATGTTGAATACCTTATTGATAAGGATCTCCTTGTTCTTTGGAACAAACTAAAAGAAAGATTTGATCATCAGAAAACAGTGATCCTCTCTAAAGCTCGTTATGAGTGGTTGCACCTAAGGTTGCATGACTATAAAAGTATTTTTGAATACAATTCAGCCATGTTTAGAATCACATCACTATTACTGTTGTGTGGAAAAAAAGTAACGGATGACAAGATGCTAGAGAAAATATTCTCTACATTCTATGCATCAAATGTGCTGCTTCAGCAGCAATACCGTGAGAAAGGATTCAAGAAATATTCTAAACTCATTTCTTGTTTGCTTGTGGCTGAACAAAACAATGAGCTTTTGATGAAAAACCATGAGACATGTCCAAGTGGTTCAAATCCACCCCCTGAAGTAAATACAGCTAGATATGATAATCAAAATAGTGGGAGTGAACGTGGGCGTGGTCGTGGCCGCGGACGTGGACACGGACGTGGTCGTGGATATGGACATGGTCATGGTAGAGGAAATTATGGTGTTCAATTTAAGAACACGAAAAATTCCCATAAGAGGCGAGAAAGGGGGATAAAGATAAAGGCGAAATTGATGAAACAAAAAATGCATACCATCGTTGCGGTGGAAGATCTCATTGGACACGCAACTGTCGCACACCAAAATATCTTGTTGATCTCTATCAAGAATCACCCGAGAAAAAGAACAAAAAGATGGAGACAAACTTTGCAAGTGGTAGTGGTGATAATATTTTTGATGATAATATATTTAGTGCGACAGATATTGGAGAATATGAGCACAACACCGCAACTTATCTTGATGTTTCTGATTTCTTCATCCAAGAATAATTGATCTCGTCGTTAATTCTTCTTCATGCATGAATAAATGCAATGTAATAGTAGTATTAATGAAGCATGTTTCATCTTATAAAGTAATGAATAAATTTGCATTATGCTTGTATTTAATTAGTATTCATTTTCGTATGTTTCACTACATAATAATTGTTTTTCAATAGATAGTACTGTTTATTAGTATGTTTTATTTTGAAGAGAATGGATGAACCATTGTCTCAAGAGCTTGCAAGTGAATAAAATATATATATATTGTAGATAGTGGAACAACACATACTATCTTGAAGAGTAAAATGCATTTTTCCTATCTTACATTACAAGATGCAGTTGTTCATACTATATCTAGAAGTGCTAAATTGATAGAGGGCTCAGGAAGAGCCACAATAATGCTACCTTGTGGGACAAAGGTAGACATAAACAAAGCACTTTATTACCCAAAGTATCAAAGAAATTTGTTGAGCTTTAAAGATATACGCCGAAATGGCTATCATATAGAGAAAATGTGTGAGGGTAATGTGGAGTACCTCAACACATTACAAAGATATCATCGAGGAAAAAGTATGTGTTGGAGAAATTACTAGAATTACCTTATTTTTTTATACTACACAAGTCTCAAAAAGAATGAGTCATATATGGTGGTGGAACAGAAGTTCAACAACCATAACAATTTTATTATATGGCATGACCGGCTAGGCCATCCCGGATCAGTAATGATGCAAAAAGTTATTAATAGTTCATGCGGGCACAAACTAAAGAATGAAAAGATTCTCCAATCGAATGACTTCCCATACTTCACATGCTCTCAAGGGAAACTGATTGTGCCGCCATCACCGACTAAAATTGGACATCAGTCCCTCACTTTTCTGGAGCGCATACAAGGAGATAAATGTGGACCAATTCATCCACCAAGTGGGCCATTTAGATATTTTATGGTTTTAATTGATGCATCAACTAGATGGTCACATGTCTCCTTACTATCAACCTGCAATGTAGCGTTGCGTGGCTGTTGGCTCAAATAATCAAGTTAAGAGCTCAGTTTCTGGATAATCCTATCAAAACTATACGCTTGGATAATGCTGGTGAATTTAAATCAAATAGTTTCAATGAATATTATATGTCGATTGGAATAAGTGTTGAACATCTAGTTGCACATGTTCATACACAGAATGGTCTTATAGTCATTTATTAAATGTCTCCAATTAATAGTGAGACCGTTACTTATGAAGTCAAAACTCCCAATGTCTGCATGGGGACATGCTATTTTGCATGCAAAGACATTAATTCACATCAGGCCAACAAGTTATCATAGTTTTTCCCCTCTACAATTGGTTTTTGGCAAAGAGCCAGATATTTCCCATCTAAGAATTTTTGGATGTGCGATGTTTGTCCTAATTGCTCCACCAAAATGCATAAAGATGGGACCTCAAAGAAGCTTGGGAATATATATTGGGTATGAATCCCCATCTATAATAAAGTATCTTGAACCATCAACGGGAGACATATTTACAACAAGATTTGTTGATTGTTATTTTGATGAATCAAATTTCCCAACAACAGGGGGAGAAAATAAACAGTTGAATAGAGAAATAAGCTGGAATAAATTATCGTTATCGCATTTTGATCCTCGTACAAAACAATGTGAGCAAGAAGTTCAAAGGATAATTCATTTACAAAGTTTAGCAAATAATTTGCCAAATGCATTTACAGACTTAAAAAGAGTGACTAAGTCATATATTCCAGCTGCTAATGCTCCTAAAAAAATTAATGTCCAAGAGGGACAACCATCTACTGCTAATGAGTCAAAGGCTACTATAAAACGTGGTATACCATTGGGTTCCAAAGATAAAAATCCTCGAAAACGAAAGGGAGCAAAGAATCAAGATGGTCAAATTAAGGAAATAATAATTCAGGAAAATCTCTTGAAGGAAATGAAGACATGACTCAAGAGGAGACAAAGGTACCTAATTCTTAAGAAGATGAGATCTCATTAAACTATGTCATGTCGGGAAAAATTTGGAACCGTGACAAAGTCATCATCGATGATGCGTTCGCATATAATCTAGTGCTAGAAGTTATGGATAAAAATGAGGATCAAGAACCTCACTTAGTCGAGGAATGCAAAGAAAGAAAATATTGGCCAAAATGAAATGACGCAATTCAAGTAGAATTGAATTCTCTTAGAAAACGAGAAGTTTTTGGACCTGCAACCTGTATACCAAATGGTGTCAAACCCGTTGGTTATAAATGGGTATTTGTTAGAAAACAAAATGAAAAAGGAGAAATCACAAGATATAAGGCACAATTGGTTGCCCAAGGATTCTTCCAAAGAGCGAGAATTGATTATGAAGAAATATACTCTCCCGTGATGGATGCAACAACTTTTAGATACATTATAAGTCTGGTAATGAAAGAAAATCTTGATTTGCGTCTAATGGATGTTGTTACATCATATTTATATGGGTCACTTGATAGTGACATATATATGAAACTACCAGATGGATTTAAACTGCCCAGAGCAGGTTCTCGAGAACAATACTCAATTAAATTGAACAAATCTCTATATGGATTAAAACAATTAGGGAGAATGTGGTACAATCGTCTTAGTGAATATTTGATAAAAGAAGGGTATAAGAATGACTCTATTTATCCATGTATATTCATAAAAAGATCTAGATCTAAATTTGTGATCATAGCTGTATATGTTGATGATCTAAACTTAATTGGTACTCCTTAAGAAATCACTGAGGCGAAAGATTGTTTGAAGAAAGAATTTGAAATGAAGGATCTGGGGAAAATAAAGTTTTGCCTTGGTTTGCAAATAGAACATCTTAAAGATGGAGTTCTTTTGCATCAAGCGACTTACACAGAGAAAATACTAAAGCAATTTTACATGGATAAAGCGCATCCATTGAGTACCACAATGGTTGCTAGATCACTTGATGTAACCAAAGATCCTTTTCGACCTTCGAAATGTGATAGTGAAATTCTTGGTCCTGAGGTGCCATATCTAAGTGCTATAGGAGCACTAATATATCTATCTACTCATACACGACCTGATATTGCATTTGCTATTAATTTTTTAGCAAGATATAGCTCCTGTCCTACTAGAAGACATTGGAATGGGATAAAACATATACTTTGTTATTTGCAAGGTACGAAGGACATGGGTCTATATTTTTCTAACAAATGCATGGAGGGATTAGTTGATTTTATAGATGCAGGATATCTATCTGATCCACACAATGGTCGTTCACAAATGGGATATGTATTTATGTGTGCTGGTGCATCTATTTCATGACGTTCAATGAAGCAAACTATAGTAGCAACTTCATCTAACCATGCATAAATTTTGGCTATCCATGAAGCTAGCAGAGAATGTGTTTGGTTGAGAAACATGACACATCATATTCGCAAGGTATGCAATTTATTTTCAGAAAAGGAAGCACCAACGGTTATACATGAAGACAATGCAGCTTGCATAACTCAATTGAAAGATGGGTACATAAAAGGAGATAGAGTGAAACGCATCTCATCAAAGTTTTTCTTCACTTATGATCTTCAAAAGGATGGCATTATAACAGTCCAACAAATTCGTTCAAGAATCTAGCAGACTTGTTCACAAAGGCACTCCCTACTTTAGTATTCAAGAAATTGGCACATGGTATTGAATTGTGATGGTTGAAAGACATCAAGTGATGTTGTCATCAAGGGGAGTGAATATGTGTGTACTCTTTTTTCCTTGGTCATGTTTTTTTTCCACTGGATTTTTCCTTGGCAAGATTTTTAACGAGGCATGCAATTCACCTATTAATGGACATCCAAGGGGGAGTGTTATGAAATATTAATGTGGATGTCCATAACCTCTATACCATCAAAGCTATAACCTTCTACTTCATCAATGGTGTAACTCTCCTAGCATCAATTCTTGTAACTCCATCTCACATGTATGGCTATATATAGGAGGGCTTATGTATTGGAAATAAGATAAGAGAAAAGAGAGCATCTCATTTCCTTCCTCTCTAAATTTGTTCTCCACATTTTTACATACACATTCTTGATAGTCAAACTAGCTATTATATAACACCCTCACTTTATTTCTACTGCACAGAATTATAACAAACCGAAGCCTATTCCTTTCGTCCCCAAAAAAATATAAATCTACTATCTTTTCCATAAGTCACTCCATCTCAAATTTGTCTAAACATGTATAAACAAATATCAATATATATTTATTTGTGATAACGAATAAATATCATTAGCTTAATTATAGAATATAATTTCATAACTAACCTATTTAATTTAGAGACATATAATTGATACTATTTTCTCTATAAACGTAGTCAAACTCGAGAGGGATTTGACCTATTAGTGCCCTAAAATTGCAATTTTTTTATGATGGAGTATATCACAACTACAGAACTGGCAATCACTGTAGGACCATCACTGCCGGTTTCTAACGAGCTAGTAGTGATGAACCTTCATTGTTGGGTCGTCAGCTGAGAATCCAAAATATGATTGGGGTCCTAGTGACCCGGTAGTGATATGTGTAAAGTACAAAACCCTCTCCTTCCTACCCCCTTCTCCCTCTCATCCTGAGAAGAAACATCCAAGGAGGCGCCTTTGCCCACCTCTCCCTCCATTGTTACGGTCATTTTTCACCAAAATGCTAATGGAATGTCTTGGATTTTAAGGATGGGTATGATCTTCTTGCTTTAAGGTTAGTAACAAGCATCCAGTCCTTTGAATTTGTAGCTTGTTCAATTGCTTTGATGGCTAGATTCATTGATTTTCATGCTAGCTATTTCAATTTTCAATTAGATCTTGAGGAAGGCATTCAAATTGTGGTGAGTCCATCTACCAAAAGGTTGGTGTCTATAAACCCATTTAATTTCTAGCAAATGATATAATAGTTTTGATGATTTTTAGTATATGATGCTTTAGCTCTTGCATGGGCTACCAATTTTAATTTTTTGATGAACACATCCATGTGACATCTAGCAAACCATTATTTTTTAATTACAATTCACTATGTGAAAAACGGTTTGTAGCAACGGGACAATTTTTTGTAGGGGCAGTTGGTGATGGAGCCGCCCCTACAGTGGCGTGCTCGGGAGCCCAGAGACCAGCCGCCCCTAGAAATAGAACAGCAGGGGCGGCTGGTGATACGAGCCGCCCCTACAAATGAGTCTGATTTGTAGGGGCGGCTCACTCACTAGCCGCCCCCGGTGTTACTATTTATAGGGGCGGCTCAATCACCGGCTGCCCCTACAAATCCTCCGATCTATAAAATAACACCCAAACCCTAACCGACGCCTCGATCTCCCAGACACCCCTCAGCCACTCCTCTCAGCAGCCACCTCCCGTCCCCTCCCCTCTCGTCTTCCTCATCTCCCCCACGGGACAGATCCAGCGAAGGATCTGGTGCTCCTCGTTCGTGCGCCCCTCATGGTTGTAGATCAGGCCATCTCCTATCGCCGCCGGCTTGCGGAGGCTGCGAGTCGCCATGGCCGGCCTCGGTCGTCTCAGACCAAGTCCCGTTCCTGGGGCCGGCCTCCACTCCGTTCCTCGTCAAGTCCAAGCCGGCCTATACCCTCCTGCTGACTGCCCCTGCCCAGCGCATCCTCTCCCCCATCGGCGGTCTTCTCCCAAGTCGTCTAAACCCTAATCCCCAAATCCCCGACGTAGACCCCGCGCATCTGCGTTCACCCTTGCGCATGGAGCGGATGCAGTGGCTCGGCATCCTCGACCTCACGCACACCCTCAGCCAGTCTGCCGCCGCCTCGGGCAGTGGGCGGTGGCGCTGGAAGCCGTGGAGCCAGGGTCCGTTGACACGGCCAGGGTGAAGCCCGCGCCGCCGCCGCCCCCGCGGAGGTCGCTCAGGTATGGACCGAATCATCTTCTTTGCGGTGGTGGATGCGTGTCCTGATTATTACTTTCTTGGGATGCCTGCGGGTTCTTGCCTCCGGAACGCTGGGGTCGCGAGTCTGTGTTATGTGCAAACATCTGTTCTTTTTATTCAGCGCGTCCTGTGTCTTCATGAATCTAGTATAGCAATGATTGACAGTCGTTTATTTTTCGTCATCTGAACGGATCTACCTGCAGTTCCTGTTTGTGGAATGTTTTACTATTCTTTCCACCCCTTTACACCTTAGCTCAACACGTTTCAGTATAAGTATCGCTGTCTATTTCATCTCGTGCTTGTATTGTAGTTTCAGTGTGTATGGATCTGAATGGATGTGGCTGTCCTTTCTTTTTTCCCATAACGATACTGTCATGTCAATAACATGTGCGCAATCTTGTCCTAATGGCGTTAACTCCTAACGCCTTTCCACGAGGCAGTACAAAATTGTCAGTTATGTTTTCTGCTCCAAATTTGTTTGCCACATGTTAAATAAATAAAATAGGTTTAATAAACACTGGATGTAGATGTCCTGCAATCGTATCTCATTGGATCTTAGCAGTAATCTTCTTAAAACCTTTTTTTGTTTTTTAAGGTTGAAGGACGTGGAACCAGTAAGCTATTGTGAAACTGAGCCAAAGAAAGAGAAACACTCTGAAGATGGCAAAACAGCAGTAATAGAGAGAGGAGCCAAGGAAGAAATATATACTGAAGAGCACGACAAGCTCTTGGGTACATGCAACACTCCTTGGGCTCTCTTTGTCGATGGCTATGGCAAGGATGGAAAGCCCATCTATGATCAAGTGAGGGGCCAAACCTGTCATCAGTGCCGGTAAGTCTCTACTGGAATAACTATTTGGGAATTCTCTATGTTTGAATCAGTTGCCTTTGCCATATGTTGGGTAAAATTGCCTTTGCCATATTGATGATGACTGTCAATAAAAGATTTCAGAAAAAAAATGAGAAGACTAGCAATGGATATAGAGCAAATGTTGTAGAATTCGACCTTGTTATGCAGGTTTGGATTCTTTTTTAGTCCTTATTATGTTGTATTGACGACAGAAGCATGACCTTTCATCAAATGGGACTATTCTTCTTCTAATTGACATGAACTTCAGACAACCAAAGCTCAAACACATGATTCAGTATCCTGCATCAAAGAACAATCATGCTTGCCCTTAGGAGGACACAGGTGTGTTTTTCCCCTTAGAGGTAGTTTCAAGTTGCATAATCATGTATACACTTTTTTTTGCGAAAAAAGTGTATACATGATTATGCATAATCATGTATACACTAATACTGTAAAGTTCAAAATTGTCTCTCAGAAACTACTATATGTACCTCAGTACCTGCAGAGCAGCAAAGGTAGTAGAGCAGGGCTTGCTAGCAAGGTAATCTATTACATGGACTCACTTCAATATCAGGGTATTTTGATTTACTTCTTTTTAAAATTTTGAACTTTATCTATGTATTGGCTTCCTTGTTTGATTCCTATTCTATAGCTTTCACAGTGAATATAACTTTGCTATTTTGGAATATGACTTTGCTTTTAGGTAATATGGGCTCTACCGACAGAATGTGGGAAGAAAGTAGTGTGACAATGGCAATAAACCTACTAAGGAAAGATTCATTAACTTTCAAGTTTCTATTCATAGTATTTGTCCACTATGGGTAAATGTATAGGTTCTTCAAGAATTTTGATTGCTAGAATACTGTGGTTGCTCCTATATAAAGTATAAACCACTAACTGATAATCTTTTGTGTGCCAGGACTATTACTTCTACAATGATGACAGTGGAGTAAAACAATTATTTGGGAACCCACAACTGTGAAGACTTGAGCTGAGATTCTTTGGGTGACAAGTATATCATTAGAATTCTTCAACTTACCTACCATTCCTCTTCCTCCTGCCTATAAACTGAAAGCATGCAAGTTGCTGCCTGTTGACCTCACCCCTCTCCTCTTGTACCAATGTTTAAATTCTTACGTCGTTTAATGTTCTGGTCGAATTTGAATTGTAAATTTAAATTTTTTTAGCGGGAAAATGATTTGTAGGAGCGGTTGGTACTGTAGCCGCCCCTACAAATCGATTTGTAGGGGCGGCTGGTGTTCCCAAACCGCCCCTATAAATCGATTTGTAGGGGCGGCTACAGTACCAACCGCCCCTACAAATCAGCGATTTGTAGCCACCCTTTCATAGGGGCGGCTGGCAAAACCGCCCCTACAGAGGGTTACCAACCGCCCATAAAAATACTTTTCTACATAGTGATTGTTATTCATGAAGGCTCCAATTTTTATTTTTCTATAAGTACTCTCTCTGTATTTACGTGGCGTAGACTAGAGTTGTTCTTTAAGAGGGCGACCAATTTTAACTAGGATGTTCAGCGCGCTTCGCTTCACCTGTTTCTAATATGTGCTTCGATCTATTTTTTTTCTTACATACTCTATATACCGCCACTTTCTTACATACTCCATATACTGCCACGCGAGTCTTAGAGATCGATGGACCAAAAAGTAGAGGATAAGTCTTAAGATATGGATGGACCAGAAGAGCAGAGGAAGTTATGTCTAGTGGATCCCCTGACGCTAAATTAAATATAACAGTGCAACAATGACTTGTCCAAAAAGGTTTCGTGCCCAATAAATGAGATTAAAGAAATTGAAAGTGAAAGTGCCACGTTATTAATTACAATAACAATCATGTTGTAGGTACACAACAGTCTTGGCATAAAAAAATTACAAGGCAAAGCAAAAAAAAGATTTGGCGTAGTCTATATGGAGTGTTTGAGGTCCCTTGATTCCACCATAGTAAGTTATTACACCATAGCAGCGTGCCTTACATGTCATCTGAGAGGTTTTACAAAAATGAGGAATCAACAGGATAAGTTAAAGAGCATGCTTGGTCTAAATCTAAAGACAGGAACAAACATAATATTTTGCTATAGTAGTCATAGGAAACTGCAACGTGAGAACAGAATCTGATCCAGCCATGACACTTCGTTGTTGTTGATGTAACCATTGTTGCCAATAAAAGGGTACCGAGGAATAGTAACTGCATGCTGATAGTGATACTAATAAGTAAATTTTCTTGTATAAATATGATTTATGGTAAAAGTGAAATATTGTGAAACACCTAATTAAGTAACATGGAGATCAAATAGTATCAAATGAAAGTAGACATGGATAAACACATGAAATGCAGCTGAAAACATTGTTCACCCTGAAAATACTGTTCACTCTCTCACAAATTCCTCCAGATTCCTCCAAACGAACAGGGCCATGTTTGAAGGAATCTGAATGAACCTGGAGGAATTTGTGAGAGAGTGAACAGCGTTTTCGGGGTGAACAGTGTTTTTCCAGCTGCATTTCATGTCAGCCGAACGGCCGTAGCCTATTCTACCACAGAGAGATAGGTTACATGGTTTAAATAGAGCAACCAAACTCTTTTGGTTGAAGAAAGAAGTGCAGTAGTAACTATGAATCAAATATCATCGAGATATAATAATTAAATACTTAAAAAGTGCCCATGTTTACGTAAACGAAACACATTCAGTTGTCACGCAGAAATCGATCATATATATATATATACAAAGGTAAATACATAAGCCTGACCACAGGCTATTGATAAGTACATACTGCAGCTGCTTGCAATGAATGGATTGCACTTCATGCCATCTCGAGTCTGTATATATGGAACACTGGAGGCTCTACGGCACATTAAGTACGTACATGCATATCTGAGCAGGTCATCACCACAGCCAAAAAATAGATAAAAGACCACCCGCGCGCTCCCAGCTTTTACTTAGGCCTTAATCATCCATCTAGAAGTCTTCTGTGTCATATAAAGAGCCTACGCAGGACAGGCCGCACACATGGGAGCGGCTCACAGTCGCTCACATGCGGAGTGCACGCATGCATATATAAATCAGATCTATTTTTCATTTGGGGTGTGTGTGTGTGTGTGTGTGTGGGGGGGGGGGGGGGGGGGGGGGGGGGGGGGGGGGGGGGGGGGGGGGGGGGGGGGGGGGGCGGGGACGAGGATTACATGTTCACAATCTCGGATTACATAGACAAGAGCTTTCATCTGTGGTCCTCTCAGCAGGTTAAGGGAAGGGGGAAATCTAAGGAGAAGAAATGAAATGCTCAAGAGGTGAGGTTGTTTGGGCAGCCCCCTCTTATTTATCGAGACTATTAAACAATCCCAAATTGCCCCTAAGTAATTAAAGCGAACCACCTAACCGAAGAGGCTATTGATGAGTACATACTGCAGCTGCTTGCAATGAATGGATTCCACTTCATGCCACCTCGAGTCTGTATATATGGAACACTGGAGTCTCTATGGCACATTGAGTACGTACATGCATATCTGAGCAGGTCATCACCGCACCAAAAAAATAGATAAAAAGGTCACCCGTGCGCTCCCAGCTTTTACTTAGGCCTTAATCATCATCTAGAAGTCTTCCATGTCAAATAAAGAGCCTACGCAGGACAGGCCGCTCACATGGGACAGGCTGCTCCTCATTCCCACGAGAATCACATGTCCACAATCTCGGATTACACAGACAAAGACCTAGTTCATCTGTGGACCTCTCAACAGGCTAAGGGGAGGGGGAAAACCTAAGGAGAAGAAAATAAAGCTCAAGAGGTGGGGTCTATTTGTGACAGCTCCATCTTATTTATCGAGGCTATTACACAATCCCAATTGCCCCGAACCACCTAACTCAAGGTATATTATGGCCCAACTCAGATGTCCATTGATCCGATAGCCACACGTCCTTCCTGACTTAGCTTCATCTCAACGCAAACCTCGCGATGACGCCACGTGCCGTCTCCGATTCGCGCTGGAACCGCACCGGGTTTTGAGGCACAAACCAAAAAACCGTCCTCCAGTGGTTTTTAGGCCCAAACCACCGAACTGCTCGACACATGTCACTGTCGTCCTCGACCGCCCGGCCACCAAGTCTTCCAAAGCCTCCGTTTGACTTGCTCGACCGCCGTCTTGACTTGGTCAACACGGTCCATCTCCCATATTGTACACTTGCACTTGTCAATGACCCCAGGTGTCAGACACCCACGGTCGGTCACCCGGCTTCTTCGGTCCCTTAGTCCAAGCCGCGGCATACGTCCTTCATCGCTCCCAGTCCATCGGCACGGACCCGCTTGACCTTCACCTTCGCCGCCAACAACCGTCTCCGAGCTCCACACCTGCGCGCACCACAAGCCAAAGAGACATGTTGCACAATCCAACTCATGTCATGGTTAGTTCAACAACTCAACCTGTTCGCACTCAAATTTGGCTCGGACTCAACAGCAATATTCATGATGAGGTTTGGTTTGTGCGGGCTGTCCAGTAAGCCATGTTAAGCCATCGAACCCGCAACGGAGAATCGGCTAGCATCACGTATACATGCTGGAAGTCCGATGTGAAGCGGTGTTTTTGTTGCGTGTGTACGTGTCGTATTTCGGGCAGCAGCCAAAGCAAACAGTTCAAGGATCTGAATACAACTCGCAGCCGCCGAAGGAAACGGGAAAAGGATCTGAGTCCAATCGTTATATGAGTTCAGATGACAAATCAAGCTCCGTTTGTCATACAGGAAAGATTACATCCAAGTATTTGGCAAGGGACGACACAGCAAGGTGCATCACGTCACTTGCCTGATTGCCTACACGTACGTGAAAGGTTCAGAGGCAGTTTAGGAGATTCAAATGTAACGTGCATGCATGTGGCCAGCTAGGCGGTGTCCACTTCGTATACATGCCGGCAAGGTAGAAACGTATTTGCATTTACAGGTGCCTTGCCGGTTGGCTATTCTAATTCCTGTACTGGAAAGTCCGGCCGCCCTATAAATATAAGGGTGACGACAGGTGTTCCAACTATATAATCGTCAAAATATAACATAAATCCTCTCTTTGTCCTATCTTTTCCAACCCCATGTTATTCATCTCTTGATCCGACAAATAAAGATGGCACCCTAGGCTCGCCGGCTGACCTAGGGCAACCCGGCGATGTCCTTGTCCTGACAGGCTCCCTTCTGAGCGAGAGCTTCGACGTCTTATTTGCTAGTTTGCTCGGAAACTAGCTGTTCTTCGTCATGCAAGCATGATTGGTTACCCTTTGCTGGTTTGCTTGTAAACCTCGCCGCTCTTCACCGTGAAAGTGTGTTGGTTATCTGCTGCGTTTTTCGGTCCATGACGACCCGAGCGATCTAGCCCTAGCTGGTGTGTGATCCGGGATCAATCCGGCATCAACACAACCCAATACGCTAATCTCGTTGACAACCACTCATCACAACCGAGCCACAAGGGCACGTATCAACCTTAATTGTGTTCGCAAGGGCCGTGGTATATATATGTATGCACTATCAAGTAAGTGTTATGAAAGTGATGCTCAAGACGACAAGACAAATCTAATCTCATATGGAATGGGAAAATTCCCCATTGTACAACGATTATGAGCGAGTCAGTTTATAGGTGGAAATAAATAGGGCCGTGGTATATGTATCAACTATCGAGTGTGAGTGATTATGAAAGTGATGCTCAAGACGACAAGACAAATCTAATCTCATATGGTTTTTATACTTCTACACAAAAAAAAATAAGTGTTATCAACAATCAAAATTTGAAAAGTATGACCCAATTTTATTCTACATATAATTTCTCAAGGAGAGTACTACTCCCTCCGTTTGAAATTATATGTCGCTTTGGCATATTGTATATTTAGATGCATAGAAAAAATTATACACCTAAAAAAGTTAGGGCAATTTATAGATTGCGATGGAGGGAGTAGTTTTTTTTTTTTTTTTTTGCAAAGGATGGAGGGAGTAGTTCTTATATATGCTAGCTACAAATTGGGGGCTACCTTTTCCTTTCTTGTTTGCTTTTCCATTCAATACTAAAGGTTGGCTTAATGCAAAAAGGCCAGAAATTTATAGTGAAGCTTCCTTAATTAATTAATAAAAATACATTGGGATTACTGGATGGTCCGTCCAGCATGGGGTTCTCTTGATCTCTCAGGTCCCCTGAGAAAGTAGTGTAAACTAGTACATCTTAGACTATCTCCAACGATAACACTCAAAATACAAGATCCATTTGACCTTTGGGTAGCACTACAGTTAAAGAATTCAATACACATTCGACATCTTCTTCAACAACATAACTCAAAAGAGAATTATTTCTGCAAATGGGTTTCCAGAAGAGAGGATGCTCATATTTGGGTTGTGTCTATCAGACAACACAAAATGTGTCTCCCGTATAGGTAGTCTGTTAGAGGCTGATTTTAGGTCTCTATTACCCATTTTGGGTTTAGGTGCCCATATGTGTCTCTTGTTGGAGACAGTCTTAGGCGCAAACATACAAATTATATTAATAAAAAACATGTTCTAGTAATTCAAAAAAAGTAAAACTTGGTACATCTATATTAGTGCACTCATATATAAACTCACATGCAAAAAGTAAGATGTAAACTTAAACTAGAAAAAGGCATACGAAAATACTCCGTAATAAATTTCATATGTATTTACGCTGCAAGACAAAAACCACTTTATTCCATCCTTCATTTCAACGCAACAAATGAAGCGAAACACAAACAAACATTGCTCGTGCTTGAGTGCATGTTTGTCGTTCTTCCTCGATCGGTCCATGGTCGATCGAGAAATTACTTAATATAAAAAACATTCAGGAAAAGAGGAAACAATCGAAATCGAAACAGTCAGATGAGAGGGAAGGGAACATATGATCCATCCACCATGCATGGCATGGCATGGCATGCATTGCCATGTCATCGATCGATCAGTAGATCACTACTGGTCCTTGGTTGGGTAGGATGCCATCTTGTTGATGCCGCAGAGACCCTCCGGCTTGCCGGTGCCCCTCTTCATCCGGATGTAGCCCTTCTCCCCCCAGTGGCTGCCCCACGAGTTCTTCACGATGATGTAGTCCTGCCCCTTGCTGCTGCCGTACCCGACCGCCGCCACGCCATGGTCCAGCTCCGCCCCGCACGGGCCATCGAACACGCCCTGCATTCGTGGATCATGGATCATCCATGGATCGAGTTGCAGCATTTGCAACAATGGCGGATTGGATGGATAATGGAGCAATGGTTACGTACCCCGCTGTAGAACTGGAAGTGCCTGCCGGACGCCTCAATGGCGACGCTGACGGGCTGGTGCGCGAGGGCCTTAACCAGGGCCTGCTCGTCGTTGGCCGGCACGTCCTCGTACCCGGAGATGGTGACCACCTGCTCGCCGTCGCGTGCCTTGTTGTCGCAGTCCCCTTCCTCCATGAGGTACGGGTACGCCTCCTCGGTGCGGAGGCCGCCGCTGGACGCGATGTACGAGAAGGCGTAGTCCATGACGCCGCCGTTGCAGCCGTTGTTGCCGTCGGTGCTGCAGTCCACCAGCTCCTGCTCCGACAGCGACGTGAGGTTGCCCGTCACGATCTGGTTGATCCCTTCCACCGCCGCCACCGTCGAGAAGGCCCAGCAGCTGCCGCACTGCCCCTGGTTCTTCACGTCCGTCACCGCGCCCTTCTTCCGCCAGTCCACCGACGTGGGCACCTCGTCGTCGGACACGCCGCCGTACCTGAAAGGACCATTACCGCTGGTCGTCGTCGTCTTCGCCGGCGGCGTCAGGCCTAGGTAGGTGGCCCTGAACTCGTCGTGCGTGAGGTCGGCGAAGGCGTTGAGGCCGAGCCAGTAACTGGTGACTTTCTTGTTGGCCTCGTCGATGTGGTGCAGGTTGTCCTTGAACACCTCGAAGCGGTGCAGCTTCTCCTCGAAGCTCGCGTACGCCTTGCGGTACTTGGCCACCCACTCCTCGAACAGCTTGATGAGGCGGTCGTGGTGAACCAGGTCCTCCGGCGAGTACCCCACGATGGAGAAGAAGTCGTCGCTGTCGCTGTCCATCTGGTGGGGGCGCGCCTCCGCCGCCTGCAGCCACGCGCCGCCGCACAGGCACAGCAGGAGCACGGCAGCAACGTTAACCGGAAGAACACAAGACGGAGCCATTGCTCAGGAGTAGGAAGGAGAGGCAGAGATCGAGGTTGCTGTTTGCAGATCGACGAAACAATGCACGTCTATATATACTCATCATTCTGCAGGTCAGGTGGTGCATTGCGGAGTCAGTCGATCGCTTGGAAGCAAAGCCAAGGCATGGTGTCGTGGGTAAAAGCCTAAAAGGGGAATGGGAAATGTGGGCGACCGGCAACACACAACCAATGAGTGTTTCCTGAATGATGCCAAGGCTTGAAGCTTCCGTTTATCTCTGAATCCCAGACTTTGCTTCCAAGCATGCATGCCGGATTGCCGGGTGCAGAGATCGAGAGCATGCAGATGCTTGTTGTTTGGCCGCAAAGTTCAGAGAGAGAGCCAGAGAGGAGGGAATCTCAGTCTCTGTGACTCTCAAGTCTGAACCGGGCAACCGGCCAACCTATTCAGAGAAAGAAACGCATGCGTGCATCTCGCTCAGGTCTGGACTCTGAAGCTTGAACTGAACTGAGCTGAGCTGAAGGAACACCACTGTACGTGGAACCAACAACCGCAAGTCCGCGACCCTGATGGATGGATGAGCTATGTTTGTCAGTGGTCTCGAGTCCTTTACGTTACAGGCTAGTGGTTCCTGTCTCTGCTAGCTCAACATGGCACACATCTGAGGTTGTGGCTTCTAGGATGTCTGTGTGCATTGCAGTTGCAGGCCACCAGAGGATTATCGACATGTTTCTGTTTCGGAAAGGAACACGCTATCGATCGATCTATCTGTTGGACCACGCTTCTTGCTTGCTACATGGAGTGAAACAGGTGCATCTGACCCATCATACTGCTTCATGTGCACAGGCCATGGCATGCTTATATGTGCTCTTGCCATTTTTTTTATTTTTAACACTTCTTATAAACTAATTTTAAATCTAACACTGTTTTAATTTTTTTTTTCCAAAACTAACATTTTTGCCCGCGCCTATTTCCCTGGCGCGGCGAAACGCCTATGTCGCGCCATGCATGGTGGCGCGGCGAGAGGGATGACGTGGCGACGACCGAGGCGCTGACCGGTGACGTGGCAGGGTCTGCCGCGCCACCAATCTTGGCGCGGCGGTGACGCGCCACGCATCATGGCGTGGCATTGACGCGGCACCGCCCAGGGCACGGCAGAGCCGGCTAAAGGCCCGCGGCCCAGTCCCGCCGCGCCATGCCCTGCCCACCGCACACACGCCCGCGCCTGCCCGCCTGCCCGCACGCGGCCGAGCCGCGCCCGCGCGAGCCTACCAGCTGCCGTGCCTTGCCGTGGCCACACGCTGCCCGCCGCGCCACGCACGACGGCGCGCCACTCCCGCCGCGAACGCCGGCGCGCCACCCCCCCTCCGGCCGCCCGCCGCGTCCTCTGACCACGCACGGCTGCTGCCCGCTGCGCCCGCCACCGCCCTCACTGTCGTGTTGTACACCGCTCCCAACTGCCGCACGCTCTTCTCTCTATCATGTGTCCACCCGCTGCCACCGCGAGGACGAGCGCTGTGGTAGGAATCTTTGCTCCATTTGCAAAGAACCTGGTTACAAAGCTAGCAGGCATAGAAGACGAGGGCAGCAGGTCCATACATAGAAGTTGCTTATTTTTCTAGTGAAGTTGTTTAATATGTCTGTTAATGTTACTTTGAATATATACATGTGCTTTCATATTGTGTTCCTATTGCATAACAAGTAGTTCAAATTTTACAACCATACATAATGTTAATTTGAATATTGTTAATTTGAATACTCTAACCCTTTGTTTATCAATTTGTAACAGGATGGTCCCTCCCACGCAGCACTAGTTGTACCCCTTCTTGAGGTGGAGTACGACGACCCCCACCGAGCACACTTCTTAACTGACACCGACGCAGAGGTGCCCTTGCCCCCTTTGAGGCCCCGCACGCACACTGGGGCGCACCAGTGGGACGAGGGTTACATGCCGTACATACGGCGTGCCAGCTTCCTCAAGCTTGTCCGTGTTGTCAACTACGGTCTTCCGCCCTTTAACCCAGCACTACTTACTGCAGCTGTAGACAAGTGCGAGTGTCTTTATTGTACATAAACATTCTTATAATAAATTTGAGGTAACAAACTTTCGTTCTATTCTTATAACAGATGGAGGCCTAAAACCCACACGTTCCACCTACCTTACGGCGAGATGACCTTGACCATGCAGGACGTGAAGGCTATTTTTGGGCTTCAGTTGGGGGACATCCAGTGACAGGTATAGTTGGCGATGATCACTGGAGGGAGCCGGTGGCTCAGTTCACTGGCTTTCTTCCACCGGACGATGAGGTTTTCAAGAAAAATAAGTGAGCAATTCAAGCCTATTTAATACTTGCATTGCTTTCCTGCAGCCATCGGGTTTCATTTTCTTTGGTGAATTTCAGGAAAAGTTCTGGTGTTTCGTTGTCGTGGATCACAGAGCGCTTTGATTACTTGGACCCAAGGCTGATGAGGCTCCGATCAATAGGTTTGCTAGAGTGTGGCTCTGACACTTCCTTGGTGCTTTCCTATTCCCAGACGCCTCGAGAAACACCATCAGCTGGATTTTTCTTGACATACTACGCCAGCTGTGGGATAACATAGCGATGTACAGCTAGCGCAGCGCTGGCATGGACGTATCGACAGCTATGCGTTGCCTGCCGTCGCACCTCAGGGTATGCGAACCTTGCGGGTTGCTCCTACCTACTCTAGGTTTGGTGTTGGGAACAATGGCCCATTAGGAGGCCCCTTGTTACTGGTTTCCCTATAAGTACTTCAGTTCGCTATATTCTTCAAGGCAGTTACATATGATGAAATTATTAATGGCTAATTGATTATCGTGTTCAATGCAGCGTTGGAACGGGCAAGATACACTACCTATAGCTCTGTATATCTGGACATAAGTAGAGTTAGTTAGAGGGAATGCGAAGGCGCAAGTACAGGAAGTACACGGACTGTCTCGACGTCCTGACACAGCACCAGGCTATGCTCTCTTTACTATCATACATGCGTCTTGGTCGATGTATACTATATCACAACTTAACTCAATTACGAAATGTTCAGGTGCATTGGTGTCCTTGGGATGCTCCGGAGCTCCAGGACTATCTGAGTCCTGTCACTAGGGATGAGTCAAACGAGTATCACTGCAACGTCTCTCTTATTTTCTTCCACGTGGTCGAGATTCACTTGCCCATTAGGGTTTGCAGGCAGTTTGGAAGAATGACAGGCTACCCTCCACCGCTTTACTCCACCAACCAAGAATTGCATGGATGCGTTATCGATTAATAACAAAGCTACAATTCAGAGGTGTGTATGGTACAACTAGCAATCATTTTGTTGCAGGTATAACCGCAGGAAGAGGTACAAGACCAAGGATTGGCGCGTGACACACAACACGTACATCTAGTTGTGGCAGACCAGGGACCGACAGCTGGTCGATGTGGGTCCCCCACATAACCAGCACACCTTTGATGAGTACCTACGGTGGCTTCACAGGTCTATGAGGACATATATCAAGCCCACGTACACTGAGGAGGAGATTGACGAGGACGACGAGGAAGATGTGATCGAAGATGTGTATGACGTTGCCACTAGGGATGACACACAACTGCAGAGAGCCCCGCTTCAAAGATACGTGGTAAGATACTCGAATGGTACAATTTGTTATACATTTGGTATTAAGTATGTGTACTAAAACTGTCCAACCGTGTTTCTGTACCCAGGCAATACAATTGTCTAGGCTGTCCAACGAAGCAGCGTTTTGGTTTCATGAGTCTAGAGGGCAGGGGCCAGGCATTCTCGAGGCTTTTATGGAGGTAAACATAAACTTGTTCGTTCCAAAAATATTTCTTTAGTGTATATGGGTTTGGGAAATACACTAACTTTAACGTCTATTCATGCAAAAGGTGAAGCGGAGCTGCAGGAAGCTAGCTCAGAAGTTGAGCTGCTTGGACACTCCTTGGGTGGAACCCGATTACCCAGCGCGGTCGAGTGCCACGTCTTCTGGCTCTTTGAGGACACCAGCCGGATCTTCTCAACCAGTGACAGGTGCCACTTCCGTTGTGCGTATACCACCACATTATAGCGCTGGGAAGGACCCTACAAACGAGGACGACGAGGACAACGATGACAACGATGACCCCCCGGGCTTCCGCATACAGCACCACCAGTGGGACCCTTGGCAGCAGGACGAGATCGGCATATCTCAGCTAGGTGGTGCCCCGCTTGGTACCCAAGGAACCTCACAGATAGTAACAAAGATAGTTTCTTTAAATACGTAGGCTCAATGAACTAACGATCATAAAGATTATAAGTAATCATGCATATCATATACTTGCAGGGTACGAGCCGTAAGCACCGGCAATGCGACCACACCGACGTTTGCTACACTCCCAATGTGTTGCCTACAAATCCGAAGGGACAGAGGCGTCCGAGGGATCCTTTCACTCTTGAGATTAGTTGGTTATGCCGAACGAATATTATTGTCCGAAACTTGCAGACTCACGAACCAATGAAAATGTTATGTGGCAACTTGTCAACTTGCGCACGAACTCTATTTATTTGCTTTATATTCGTTTCAATGTGTCGCGACAGCACTTGTAGTTGTTTACAGCACCGACAGCCGCTCCTGTTCAATTGCAAATGAGGTTGGACGGCTTCTGTCTACGCCCAGGTCCTGCCGCGCCGTGGGCCTTGGCGTGTCAGTGCCGCGCCGTGGGCTATGGCGTGGCAGAACCTAGGCTTAGGGTTACGTGCCAAACGTGACTCATGAAAAAAGAACGCTGGAGTAAAGTGATAACATTATTGTTATTTTACATTGAACTGATGCTAATAACATAAATTACACGCTACTATTTTTAAATTGGAAGTCGTTCACCGCGTTAAGGCAGACAGAGGGAGGGCGGCTCGCGAGCGATATTTATCTAGGACTGCCATGCCGTGAGGGATGGCACGGCGGCGCCGCGCCAAGATCGGTGGCACGACAGACCCTGCCACGTCATCGGTCAGCGCCACGTCATCCCTCTCGCCGCGCCAACATGCATGACGCGGCACAGGCGTTTCGCCACGCTAGGAAATAGGCGCAGGCAAAAGTGGTAGTTAAAAAAAATAAAACAGTGTTAAATTTAAAATTAGTTTACAAATGGTGTTAAAAAAATCGCTCTCGCAGAGTTGCCGTTGCAGGCCATACTAATAAAGTCAGCACTGACGTATGTATACCTTTTCTTGCTAGTGGAGCACGTGCAGTACGTTCAAGACACTCTCGTGCCCCCCCCCCCCCCCCCCCCCCCCCCCCCCCCAACCCCACACACACACACACAAAAAAAAAAGACTTGATGTTCATGAGACGGTTAGATTTGAAAGTCCACATATATAACCCATGCATGCATGAGTCACAGCTAACAGAAAATAAGTACAACTGTACACGTAAGATCCAAGTACGGAATCCACTCGACCGATAATGCATTTACTGCATATCCATTATTATATAACAGTCGTCCTAATAAACTCCTGGGTAAGAAGCGATCGAATCGAATAATTAAGATCTAGCAGTATCATCATGCATCCTGGAAATTGGATTTGACAGCAGCGATCTTCCTCTGCCGCCGCGTCGGCCTCAAGTTACTGAAGTTACGCTTGCTCAACTCTGCGATCTCGTGCCTGATCATGGCCGCCGCGTGAGGCAGCACGTACATGTGTGTGTCGTCGTCGTCGAGCCTCTCCATGATGAACCTCTCGGATTCAGGCATGGATTCGTTCAGCATGACGATGAACTCCGCCATGGACGATGTACGGAACAAACAAACAAGAACAGAGGATGAATTGGATCAGACAATGCAAAGCAAGAGTGTGGATTAGTACTACTTTTAGAAACACTGATGTATATCCATGGAGGTTTTTGAAGGCAAGATGAAGTTTCTGCTCACCAAATGAAATCTGCAGATACCACTATGCCGCTGTGTGCCTGAATACATAAGGAGTGCCTCCCTTTCTTTTTCTTTTTCTTTTTCTTTTTTGTTTCTTTTGTACTTTGACTTGCCAAGGATATACATCAGTGTTTGAGCTGTTCCAAACTTGCAATGACAAACTTAAAGTGCAATTATTTTCTGGATCACATGGTTCCACCAAGTTCTTAGAGCTGTACCATATGTGCGCACATACTGATGTATATTATTAAAAATATAGGGGAAAGATAGATGTATAGATTTGTTAATTGCAAGTGTGCCGTGGAGGCTGCTGAAGCTGCGGAGGAAGTCTCCATGCACTCCCAGTGATGAGGTAGCAGATCTGGATTCTGGGAGTGGGCAGTGGATGATAAATAAGCATTTGTGCAACACATGCATGCTCCAGATCTCCCACATGCATATGCTGGCTGCCCCAGTTTTATTTATGCCTTTGTGCACTTCTTTTCAGTGGTGCATCTGAATCTGTGTACTTGAAATGGCCGATGCTGATGCTGATTTGTTGTGAGAGAAAAACACTGTTATTTTACTGAAACGGTACGGCTCATAAGTTCAAGCGAACAGGGTCTGGGTTAGGAATTGTGCACATAGAAATTGGATCTCTGTTACAGACTACAGTGGCAGGGCCACCCTCCAATGCTGGCACCACATCTTGGGATCAATCCCCTGTCGATGTTTTACCACCGATAGCCTGCCACGGGGATACCCGAGGCAGTATGTTCGGGCTTTAGCGTATGCGGAACTCGACGGTGAACACAAGAGACAGTCGATTTATCCTGGTTCAGGCCCTCGATCGTGGATCAAGTAATAACCCTACGTCCAGTCGACGTTGGCATTTGCGTTGGATTGATTGTGAAGTGTTGTGTTGTACAATTGTTGTTCTCTCTCCAGGAGTCCTGCCCTCCTTTATATAGTCAGGAGGCCAGAGTCTTAGTCGGTTTACAATGAGAGTTCCTAGTAGGATTACTGAATAGTACTACTACTAAGATTACAAGGGAAGAATCCTAGTTAGACTAGATCTTCTCTCTCCCTTACGGGGTATCTTGTGGGTCCCGTATCGACAAGCCCCCGAGCACTTCATGGTTGAGCTCTGAAAGTCTCGTTTTGCTCCTTCAGGTCTTGATGAGTAGGAACAAACGTCATCCGAGTGCTTTCTGGAGTGAAACCTTGTAGCGCTTCTTGGGATCTTCGAGTGGTGAGTGCTTTTTGAAGAAAAAGTACATCCATCTAGTTGTAGGCCCGAGCCTCTTGCTATTTGGAACAAGGAGCTGGAGGATCTTGTCTTGAAGTTGCTCTGATTGTTCGTTGAAGTTTTATCAAAAAGAACTCGAATATGGCTCGTTCTGGGTTCTTTTTGTCGTAATGTCTTGAAGTGGTCTGCGTTGAGGAAGTCTTTTGGTAAAGCGCACTCACTGAGTGTAGCCCCCGAGCCTCTTGCTATTTGGAACAAAAAGTTGGAGGGTCTTGGATCTTTATGTTGTTTGAAAATTTGTGTTCTGAAGTAGTCCCTGAGACTTGGATTATGTCATCATCCGAGTAGTTTTGCGGTCTCTTTCCGAAGCAGCCCTTTAGTCTTGGATTAAACCATCGTCCGAGTAGTTTCGCGGCATGCAGCATCCGAGCGTATATCCGTGTTGTTTTGTTCGGGAAGAACTCGGATGCGAGGTCTTGGCGTATTCTTTGATAGTCTGCTGTTGTCAGATGTAGTTGTATGGTGGTGGTTGAGTGTAAATGCATTTTGTTCACGGGTTGTACCGTACTGGTATATTCTTCCGAATATGCTTGTCTTTGAGTACTGTTCCCTCTCGCCTGAGTCTTCCATTATTGAGTCCTGTCTTTTCACTGTGTCCTTGTTTAGGCTTATTTCGTGGGTACTCCTAGTCCATGTGCGCCGCTCCTTTGATCTATAAATACTCTCCCGGAGTGCTTGTTTTCATCCATTGAACATTCTGTTGAAACCTTCATGGTCATGAACATGGTAGTTTGTGAAGTAGAGCAGCCCCTAGGCATATTTTGTAGTTCTTTTGCGTCTTGTCGTAGTTGGAGGAAGTCTTGTGATGTGGGCTTCGTTTCTTCATCTTACAGTTCTGGGTTGATTCTCGTCGCCTGTCCTGAGACTGTCCGGTGCAGATCAACACCATATCCAGCATCACATCGGTCTTGGGTAGACAGATGCCCGCCGGCCTTCTCTGCTCCATGTTGTCCTGCCGTGCTGCCGATTTCTGCCTTGGATGCACTGCGTCCGTCCTTTGAAGAAAACAGTGTAGCTGATGGCGGTTTGTCCTTCCGAGTAGCAATTTGGGACACGTAGTCGTTCCAGAGCCTAGCCGTGTCCGTGTTCCTCTTTGCTACTTTGCTTTTCATGGTACCGAGTTCGTTGGGTCTTGTAAGATTTGTAATCTTTTATTTTTGAAGCCGCTTGTAATGGAACGAATCTTGTCTTCTGAGTTGTCTTTTACTTTTCTGCTGTGATCCCTATCGTTCATGAGATTACCGAGTTCTTTCTTAAATAATCGGGTTCCTTTGTTCCTTGCGAGGTAGCACTTTCTTTCTTCTTGGTTTGATGGGTTGTTCTTGTAGCGATCTGATAACCCTGTCGTGGTGCTGGACGGATAAGTCTGAAATCTGCCCGTTGGTTTGTACCGTTGTGTGGATTTGTGCCCTCCGTTGTTTTAGCTTTTATCTTCCTTTCCTTTGCTGCCCAGCTCTTGCCTTTAAACCCTAGCTTTTAGAAATCTGCCGCCGTCATCGTCGCCGTCACCCGAGCACCACCATCCTAGCTTCATCTTTTTTGCTTCTATCTTCCTTCTTCTGGTTCTCATCGGTGCTTCCTTTTATCAATTTTCAGTGTTTCGTCTTCTCTCATTTCTTCATTGACTTCTTCTCAGCCTTCCACTGTGCCATCGAGTTCCGAGCCTCAGGACTCACAACATACTGTTGATGAAGTTGCTGCGGGGGCTTCAGAGCTACCTGGCGAAGTTGCAGACTTGGCCGCCCCGGAGGTGACTGTAGCCGTCGCGTCGGGTCCTTCTGAGGGATTGGCTCCGGCTTCCCTGGAGGTTGCTTTGGTCGTTCCTTCTTCACCCCAGCCGGCCTCTCCTTCCCCTTCTCTTGCTTCCGGCGGTCCCTCTTTTACCGGTGACGTGGTGCAATAGTTCGATGCCACCCATTGGCTATCGGAGCTGACCGCAGCCTGGGGGAGCTTGTCGACCCTCGCGACTTCTTTTGGTGAAAAGCTCCATGTAAGTTTTACTGCCAGTCCTCCTTTGCATGCTCGTTTTTCTTCTGTCCTTACGCCTTGTTTCTCTTTGTCTCTTTTTGCTCAGTCTTTCTCTCGTGATCATTCTGGCTTCTTTTTCTCATCTGAAAATGAGAGAAAGTTGTCTTTTGAGGTGAACGCTCTGAAAGCCGATCTTGACCTCCTCCAGGCCGAGTTGGAGATAGAGCGTCAAATGCACCAAAAGGAGGAGAAGACCCTTCGTGCCCGGGTAGTACAGATGGAGAAGCAGAGGGATGTCGCGGTGGAGTCTGCGAAGAATGAATGCAAAGGTGCCGCGGGTTCTGCTTGTTTCTTCTTGTATTTTGACTTCTTTTTTCGCTGACTTGTTTTTTGGTGTCTTGTCTAGTTCTCTGAGTTGAAAAGCAGAAGCTCTCGGAGAGTATCGATGAAATGAAGGCTCTTGTCCGCTCTAGTCATAACAGGGCTGAGGAGGTAATTACTCATGCTGAGGAAGAACTTGCCCTTGCTAAGCTGATTAGGCGTGGAGCTGATAGAGATCTTGTGCAGGCCCAAAAAACTATTGAAGGCTTGTCTGGGAAGCTAGCGACGGCTACTGAAAATTGGAACGTTTTGTGGAAATCTTTTCGTTCAGTAGCTGATGTTCTCCAGACTCCAGCAGATGACGGGCAATCTTGGGCTCAGTTCATTCCTCAGATTCCGACTCGTTTCCAAGAGTTCGCGAAGAAGTGTGCTCAAGTATGTACCAAGAATGTGATGGCCCAGGTCCAGGTCCTTGCTCTAGAGGTGCCTCTGTCCAAGATAGCAGAGGAAGCTGATAGCCAAGAATACCTTGATGCCGTTGAGAGGATGGAGCCTAAGGTCGAAGGTTTAGCCAGTAGGGTTGTAGACAATCTTAATATTGATATTTTCCTTCCTGATGACAATGCCTGATCCAATTGACCAGCCTCTTGTAATATTACACTCCTCTTCAAATGGAGATTCTTTATTTTTGTTGATGTATTCCTTGCCCAGGTGTGGTCGGAGTTACTTGACTTGCTGAGTACTTTGTCCCCATTTCATCTCTGCCCTGTAAAGAACTCTGTGCGTTATCCTGACGAAATCCCTCGATTTATCGGGTACTTTTCTTTTCTTCCTTTTTTGTGATCCGTCGAGTGCTTTGTCCGCGCTATGATTTGTTAGATGTAGATCTTTGTGTTGACAACCTTTCGTCTGCGCTATGTAAAAACAACTTGGCATAAAATGTTGCCTTGACAAACTTCGGCATCCGAGTGCTTTCTTGAGTGGCGCTTGTGCTTTTCTGAGGAAAAAAGTATTCGTATCCGGATGTAGCCCCCGAGCCTCTTGCTTTTCGGAATGAAGAGCTGGAGGGTCTTTTCGGGATGCTCAAGCATATTTTCAGCCATTTTGCTTTTTGTTTCGGGTGTTAGCTTTTAGCTACCCTCATCGGCAGGCTCAAGCGTTTTTTCAGCTATTTTGCTCTCGGCCGGGATGCTCAGGCATGTTTTCAGTCATTTTGCTTTTTGTTTCGGGTGTTAGCTTTTAGCTACCCTCATCGGCGGGCTCAAGCGTTTTTTCAGCTATTTTGCTCTCGGCCGGGATGCTCAGGCATGTTTTCAGCCATTTTGCTTTTTGTTTCGGGTGTTAGCTTTTAGCTACCCTCATCGGCGGGCTCAAGCATTTTTTCAGCTATTTTGCTCTTGGCCGGGATGCTCAGGCATGTTTTCAGCCATTTTGCTTTTTGTTTCGGGTGTTAGCTTTTAGCTACCCTCATCGGCGGGCTCAAGCGTCTTTTCAGCTATTTTGCTCTCGGCCGGGATGCTCAGGCATGTTTTCAGCCATTTTGCTTTTTGTTTCATGAAAACAACTCGTTGAAAGTCATGACAAGACATGTTGTGGATGAATATCATATTTATTGATCATGAATATAAACTAATACACATGTTGTCGAGGAATATTGTCCTTTGTCAATTGTGAACGTTGGTCCCTTGTGGCTTGCATATCTATTTTTTCTTGAGTTGTTTTTACGCGTAGAATCTTCTTAGCTGGCTGATGTGCCATGTATTGTTGACTTCTCTTCCATCTTCAGTTATTAACTTGTATGTGCCTGGTCCGTTGACTTTTGTGATAATGAACGGACCTTCCCATGGACTAAGTAGCTTATGTCGCCCGTCAGTTTTTTGTATCCTTCTTAGCACTAAGTCTCCGACTTGTAATGATCGAGGATGGGTACTCTTGTTGTAGTGTCGTCTTAAACCTTGTAGGTATCTGGCTGATTGGAGGGTAGCATTTACTCTGACTTCTTCTGAGCTGTCGAGTTCTAATCTTCTTGTGTGTTCTGCTTCTCCTTCATCATATTGTTCTATCTTTGGTGATGTCCAGATCAAATCGGCAAGCAGTACGGCTTCTGGTCTGTAAACTAGGAAGAAGGGTGAGTAGCATGTTGCTCTACTTATTTGAGTTCGTAGCCCCCATACTACTTTAGGTAATTCTTCAATCCATTTGGACCCATAGTCCACTAGTTCTTCGTATAGCCTTGGTTTTAATCCGGCTAGTATGAGTCCATTAGCCCTTTCTACTTGTCCGTTGGCTTCTGGATGTGCAACAGATGCATAGTCTATATTGAAACCACAGTCTTGTGCCTAGCTTTTGAATTCTGTAGCTGTGAAGGGGGAGCCTAGATCTGTGATGATTCGATTGGGCATGCCGAAGCGGTGCATAATGTCTTGGATGAACTCGACTGCTTTGGCTACGCTGTATTTTGCGAGTGGTTTGTATTCAATCCACTTGGTGAACTTGTCGATTGCTACAAAGATGTACTCGAAGCCACCTTTTGCTTTCTTCAGAGGTCCTACTTGATCCAGCCCCCAGCAGGAAAAAGGCCAAGCGGGTGGGATACAGATAAGATTGTGAGCTAGCACATGGGCTTGTCTTGCAAACATTTAGCAACCTTTGCATTTTCTGACAAGTTCTTCTGCGTCTTTCAAATCTGTTGGCCAGTAAAATCCGGTGCGAAATGCTTTGCCAACCAGTGTTCTTGAAGCGGCATGATTTCCACAGCAACCTGAGTGTATTTCGTCTAGGATCTCTTTGCCTTCTTCAAATGAGACACATTTTAGGAGTACTCCTGATGATGCTGCTCTTCTGTAAAGTCTATCTCCTACTAGAACGTAGTTTTTGCTTCTGCGAACAACTTGGGTGGCATCTGCTTTATCTGCTGGCAATTTATTTTCTTTGATATAGTCGATGAAAACTTGGCTCCATGAAGTGTTGATTACCAAGATCTGAACGCCTTTAGCCTGAATTTCAGGGGTTGTCTCACCGGGTTGTTTGATAGAGGGAACTGATAGCTCTTCTATGAATACGCCGGGTGGAACCTTCGCTCTGTCTGATCCAAGCTTGGCGAGGACATCTGCTGCAATGTTGGAATCACGCAGGACGTGTAGAATTTCTAATCCTTGGAAATGTTTTTCAAGTTTCCGTATTTCAGCACAGTAAGCACCCATGTTTTCTTTGGTGCAATCCCAATCTTTGTTGACTTGGTTGATGACTACTGCTGAATCGTCGTATACGAGTAATCTCTTTATTCCAAGGGTAATTGCCACTCGTAGCCCATTGATGAGGGCTTCATATTCTGCTTCGTTATTTGTAGCTTGCCATAATATCTGAAGGACGTACTTGAGTTGTTTTCCTTTTGGAGAAATGAGGAGAACGCCTGCACTGGCTCCGCCTAGTTTGAGTGACCCGTCAAAGTACATCTTCCAGTGGTCAAGGATTGTATCTGATAAAGGCTGTTGAATCTCTGTCCACTCGGCCACAAAATTGGCAAGGGCTTGAGATTTGATTGCTTTCCGTGGGGTGAAATCGATGTTTAGAGCTCCGAGTTCAACTGCCCACTTTGATATGCATCCCGTCGCATCTCTGTTGTGTAAGATGTCTCTGAGCGGGAAGTCTGTCACCACTATGATCTGGTGGCTTTCAAAATAGTGGCGAAGCTTGCGTGAAGTGATTAATAGGGCGTAGAGTAGTTTTTGTACATGCGGGTACTGTATTTTTGATTCAGATAATACTTCGCTGATGTAGTATACGGGCCATTGTACTTTATACACGTGTCCTTCTTCTTCTCTTTCTACGACTATTGCCATGCTGACCACAGCAGTAGTCGCCGCAATGTATAGTATCATATCTTCGTCTTTCCTTGGGGGTGTGAGAATTGGTGAGGATGTGAGGTGTGCTTTAAGTTTCTTGAAAGCTTCGTTGGCTTCTTTTGTTCACTCAAATTTGTTTGTCTTCTTTAGTAGTTTAAAGAAAGGTAACCCCTTTTCGCCGAGTCTTGATATGAAATGGTTTAGGGCCGCCATGCATCCTGTTAGTTTTTGCACATCTTTGATACTTCTAGGTGGGCCCATTTCTATTATAGCTCGAATTTGCTTGGTGCTGGCTTCAATCCCGCGCTGACTGACCAAAAATCCGAGTAGTTGTCCTGAGGGAACTCCGAATACACATTTATTTGGGTTCAACTTCCATCTCCATCTCTTCAAGTTTTCGAAGGTTTGCTTTAAATCCCCAATCAGAGTGCCTGGGTTCTTTGTTTTCACTACTACATCATCCACGTATGCCTCCACATTTTCACCGATTTGATCCCCAAGGCAAGTTTGGATAGCTCTTTGGTATGTGGCGCCAGCGTTCTTTAGTCCAAACGACATGGTCTTGTAACAGTAAGCACCGAACGGAGTAATGAAAGACGTCCTGCTCTGGTCTTGTTCTTTCAATGCGATCTGGTGGTACCCTGAATAGCAATCGAGAAAGGATAATAGTGCAGACCTTGCTGTTGAGTCGACTATCTGGTCAATGCGTGGTAGCCCGAACGGATCTTTTGGGCAATGTTTGTTGAGATCTGTGTAGTTGACGCACATGCGCCACTCGTCCGTGTTCTTCTTCTGCATAAGGACCGGGTTTGCTAGCCAGTCTGGATAAAGGATTTCTCTGATGAATCCGGCTACCATCAGTTTTGTGATTTCCTTTTTAATCGCTGCCTTTTTGTCAGGTGAGAATCGTCGTAGCCGTTGCTTTACAGGCTTGGAGCTTTCATTAACATCAATTCTATGCTCAGCCAACTCTCTTGGGACACCTGGCATGTCGGCCGGCTTCCAAGCAAAAATATCTTTGTTGTCCCGAAGAAAGTTGGTGAGCGCGAGTTTCTATTTTGCCGAGAGGTGAGCACTGATGGTTGCTGTCTTGGAGGTATCACCAGTACCCAAGTCGATCTGCTTGACGTCGGCTTCTTTTGGTGGCGTGATGATGCTGGGCTTTTTAGCCGGTATTTCTAATTCTTCTTGGCTCATCTCTACAGCAATTGTGGCTATTTCTTTTCTACTTTGGTCATCTTGTGCTCTGGCTGCAATCTGGATTGCTTGAACATCGCAGTCAAAAGCGCGTTTCAAGTCACTTCGGAGGGAAAGTACTCCATTAGGTCCTGGCATCTTGAGCAGCAAATACGGGTAATGCGGTATCGCCATGAATTTTGCTAGTGCCGGTCGTCCGAGAATTGCGTGGTATGATGACTCAAAGTCCGCCACCTCAAATTTGATGAATTCTGTATGGTAGTTTGAGGGTGTTCCAAAAGTGACTGGTAGAGTAATTTGTCCGAGCGGCATGGCTGCTTTGCCGGGTACTATTCCGTAAAAAGGTGTGCTTGTTGGTGTGATCATCCCGGCGAGTTGTAGTCCCATCTTCCTTAGTGTTTCTAAAAAGATGATGTTGAGTCCGGCTCCCCCGTCGATTAATACTTTGGTGACAGTCATACCAGCAATAGTTGGATCTAGAACCAGTGGATAATGGCCTACATTTCTCACGCTAGTCCATTGGTCTTCTCTGGTACATTGGATAGGATACTGTGACCAATTGAGATATCTTGGTGTAGCCGGTTCTGCTGTCATGATAGTCCGTAGTGCTAGTTTTTCTTGATGTTTGCTTCTGCAATCTGGAGCCTCTGAGAAGATCACTGCTACCGTTCCCCTGGGTTTTTGGAATCCTTTGTCCTCGTGGTTGTCTTCATCTTTTTTCTGATTGTCCTCTTTGGTGTTCTCCTTACTATCTTTTCTTGTGTATCGATCATTAAAAGTGTAGCAATTTCCGATGGTGTGTCTCCCATTGGGGTGCAATGGGCAACGTATGTTTTCAATGTCATCATATCTTCTGGGTTTGGAAAACTTCTTTGATTTGTCGGCCATTGCCACAGTATTGTCTGGTCTACGTTTTCTTTCTTGATGTCTGCTATTTCGATGATTTTGTTTGTCCGGGTTGTCCTGGTTGCTTCTATCCGGGAACCTCTCTCGTGTTTTTTCTTCTGCAGTAATCATCTTTTCTACTGTTCGTCTGAATTCTTCATTGTTTCTTGGATTTTCTTTGCAGAAGTCTTGAAATTGCCACCTAGCCATGATTCCGTGAGAGAAAGCTTCAATTACTTCTCGTTCGGTGATGTCATGCACTTGAGCTAGTAGTTCGCCGAATCATCGATAGTAATTTCTGAGACTTTCGCCTCCCTTTTGCTTGAGTCCTTTTAGTTCTGCATGAGTGATTGGGTGTGTAATGATTCCTGTGAAATTTTCACAAAAAGCTCTTTGCAAGTCCTCCCAATTTCTGATGGATCCTAGATTTAATTTATCGAACCATTAGAGGGGCATAGTTTCTAGTGCCATGGGAAAGAATAGGGTTTTGATATCATCGTCTCCTCCGGCTAGTTCAATTGATTGTGAATATATTCTGAGCTATTGTCTTGGTTCAGTTTTGCCATCATACTTGGAGTGGTTAGACGGTTTGAACTTGTGAGGTAATCGTACTGATGCGAGCCTGTTCGCGAAATAGGGGAATCTGTCGTGCGTTCCGGCTTCTTTGAATTCGGATTCGGCACCTCCTTCTGGCCAACTGTTGTTTTGATGGGAATAATTCTGTGAGGATGTCTGAATAGGCACCCTACTCCTGGTCTTTCTTGGTTGTTCAAATTGGTGGCCTTGATTATGTTCCTTCCTACTTTCTCCATTATGGCTTCCACCTGGCCCAAGTCTTTCGAAAGCGGACTTCCTTTGATTTTGATCTTCTTTCCTGTGGATTGTTGATCTAGCGGGTAGTCTCGATTGGGCTCTCTCTTCATGCGTTCTTGGGATCGTCGACCGGAGCAAGTCCTGGAGCTGTTCATACTTCTCTCCAGGATGTGAAGTTGCCCTGAGTTCTTCTAATGCTTCTCGAATCTTATCGTAAGGCGTATTTGTCGTGCGTCTTTCTTTGACTTCTCGTTGTGATTTTCTTCTGTCGTATTCAGCCAAATCTGACTCGTATCTGATCCAGGCTTCCCTGCGCTGCCTAGCACGGTGTTGGCGCCCTTGCTTCGACTTGTTTTTCCTTTCTCTAGCTTGTTTCTAACTCTCGGTTTCTCCATCGTAGCCCTGGGCAAAGGGTGATATGTTGGATTCTGATTCATCTGATGACCTGACATCGGGTGCTTCTAGGGGATTTAATGGTGACCGAGGACGTCGAACTATGAGTACTTCCCGTGCGTGAGCCGCTCTATTATTGGTGTTAGTTTTTATACAGCCAGAGTTGCTGATGACTTCAGTAGATGCCTCAATGTCGTAGATCGAGTCTCCTTCTTGGTAAGGTAGAATAGCTGTTGTTGTGCCGACTAGTTGGGTTCCGCTATCTTCAGGAACGGAACCTGGCCAGTGGATGATACAGTCTTGCGATGTTATCGTTAGCACGAGGCCCTCCTGGGCTCCTGTCAGTGGTATCCCAAGCATTGGATTGAAAGATCTTTCGAACTATCCCTGATAAGATGTTGCCATGTTTAGGAGTCCAAGTGGAGGAAGATCCGACTTCTTGAAGGGATTCTGCGCGTACTCCGAGTTGTATTCTTGATAGGTCAAGGCCGCGTTCTTAAGTCCCATTAGAAAAGAACTCGGTTTCCCGAAAGGACTCAGATAAGACTCCAACTCAAATGCGGAGCTCGAATTCGAGTCGGATGCATAAAGCTGCGGAACCTGAGTTGAATCAGACACTATGAGCTGCGCGAATCCTCCGGAGATTTGATCTGTCGTGGTCGTCGGAATAGAATCGTCTTCATGGTATTTCGAATCTTCGAGGAGACGACTTTGGAGCTTGCCATTGTTGTCCGCCTCGCAGATCCATGAGCCGAAGATGAAAGTGGATCCCGTTGAGAAGATCATGTTGTTGAGGTCCGTCGAGCTCTCGGATGCAAATTCGCCGAAAGCCCCTACCTGGCGCGCCAGCTGTCGATGTTTTACCACCGATAGCCTGCCACGGGGATACCCGAGGCAGTATGTTCGGGCTTCAGCGTATGCGGAACTCGACGGTGAACGCAAGAGACAGTCGATTTATCCTGGTTCAGGCCCTCGATCGTGGATCGAGTAATAACCCTACGTCCAGTCGGCGTTAGCCTTTGCGTTGGATTGATTGTGAAGTGTTGTGTTGTACAATTGTTGTTCTCTCTCCAGGAGCACTGCCCTCCTTTATATAGTCAGGAGGCCAGAGTCCTAGTCGGTTTACAATGAGAGTTCCTAGTAGGATTACTAAATAGTACTACTACTATGATTACAAGGGAAGAATCCTAGTTAGACTAGATCTTCTCTCTCCCTTGCGGGATATCCTGTGGGTCCCGTATCGACATCCCCTTCATATATGGAGGAAGGAGAGGATGCGGAGACTTGTGGACCACTGGAGCTGGTTTGGGGGGCTTTAAATAAACAAGCAGCATCAGGAGAGGTGAGTCCATGACTTACAATACTAACAAAAGATTACAGAGCTGTTTGGTTGGAGTCCTCTGATCTCCTAGCCTAGTCAGCAATCTCAGTCCCAGGTCTCCAAATTTGGACGCCTCGGATTCATGTCTGGATCAGGCAGTTTTGGCTGGGCTCAAACCAATCAGGCCCTAACCCAACCAGCTTTTGTCAAGCTCCAAATTGTTACTACAAGGTACTCCTATCCTAGTGAGTGTTTTCCCTCTACTATGAGATTATGGCATAATACTTGCATAAGCAGAGTGTTGAGATATGATAAATTGCACATCTCTATATCTCTAAAGGTTCATGTTGAATGATGATTGTATGTTAATGCGCCCCCACAAACAAAGCCTCTTTATGGATATGGTGCATGCATCAAACCAATAAGGAAAGAGGATACACATGCATGCCCAGATGGCCATGAAAACAACAAGCAGCACCCCTCTTGCACTGCATTGCAGTGCATGCTGTTGCTGTCCTCTCATTTTCACACGACAGCTAGTACTAGCTACAAAGACTGCACCGACATCGATCAGCGCAAATCAAGGAGGAGCAATGAACTGAAATGGATACAAACAAACAAGAGAAACTAACACAACAGAAAATTCAATACCAAAATCACCATGCTGACTGGTTGCTAATGATCCATCCACGGACACACGTATATAGAACTACTACTCTGTAGCTGGCTACAAAATAACTTATTCTGTAGCTACTTTGAGTTACGATAATTACTATGTTAATTTACGAGATTATAGTAACTCCATACTAAGTGGTTTACTATAACGTTATGCTAAATATTTCCATGTGTTATAGTAACTCAACTATCGTAAATATGTATTGACATTATCGTAAATTAATATATAAAATTATCGTAAATGGAGGTGGCTACCGAATATAGGGAGAGTATATTCAGTAGCCAGCTACAAAATAAGTTATTTCGTAGCCACCTCCATTTACGATAATTTTATATACTAATTTACGATAATGTCAATACATATTTATGATAGTTGAGTTACTATAAACATGGGGATATTTACCATAACGTTATCGTAAACCACTTAGTAAGGAGTTACTATAATCTCATAAATTAACATAGTAATTATCGTAACTCAAAGTGGCTACAGAATAAGTTATATATATACACACACACAGAAAGGCTAATGATCAACCGGTTGATTTGTTGGTTGTTATCAACTGTTTTTTGGGCCGTGCGATGCGGAAGTGTCGGCCTCCCCCGCCTGCGATCATGCTGGCGCGTACATGCGTGCGATACGTCCCTATGCATGCGTCCGCTCGGCTTCAGCGTCAAGCAAGCAATCATGCCGGTGCCTCTGTCCCTGCCTGACACACGAACGCGAGCACGGAACACCCTGCAACAATCTCTCATCTCTCACCACCTTGTGTGGATTTTGTTTTTTTTTAATTTCTGAAGAATTTCTGAATAATTTGATATATATTTCTCCGATGTCTGGAATTCATAGAAATAATTTGTTAATCTTTTTAAAAATTTTGGTATATATTTGTATTATTCCTAAATTACATTACTCTTTCCAATAAATTACACGAAAGAAATCATTGTAAATATAGCTATAAGACAGTGTAAATATAACTATAAGACAGTGTAAGTGTATGAGAAAAAATTGGTTGATGGAAGGGGCTAACACAACCGGTTGTTATCTAGACATTTCCTTAATTTATGCTGGGCTGGGTATTCGAATCCAACAACGTAACGAAACGAATCCGAGGAGGAAACGATTTTGTTGCTGCTTTCCATGCTTGTCTACTACTGTACCGCCATTGCTGCTATTCGGCCCAGTCTCCGGGCCCAATTCCGAATGCTGTTTCTTTCTTGTTAGAAGATCCATTCATAAATACAGGGACGCAATTTCTGCTGGAAAACAAATATAGTCTCTGGACTATATTAGTTAAATTAAATATTCTTATTTAGGTCCCAAACAATAAACTATAGACCTAAGTTCCTAAAATATTTATAAGTATCTTATATTAATTGCAGGCCAAGGTAGTAACGTCACAACCCTTTAGCTTACGTGTGAAACCCATATACGTGGCCACGTGGGTACCACGCTCGTGATTATAAAAACGGTCACTAAACTTGTACATAATTTTTATTGAGGTTCTCAAACTATATAATCACTGATCTCGATCCTTATTAATAATCTATATTAAAGTATTCTATTCTAGGTCCAAAGCAACAATCTAGTGCTGGAAGGACGTGCTTTGCTCTATCGATCGGTCGCCACGTTGCAGCAACAAGAGGACCGGTATCACGTCCAGGCTCATCGGGCCGTTATAATCGTCATAATGGGCACATACTAGCTACTTGCTTTGTTCCAATTACAACTCAAATCAGTTTTGTTTTGGTTTTTCAGAAAGACACTCAAAGAGTGACTCATATCTGATATATATTAAAGGAAAAAAGCTAGTACTGATGATGGATAACTTGACACAAAACGACCTCTAGAAAATAAGAGTACATCGAAGGCCAAAATGGTAATCTTCTTCCTTTGATCGTCGCTAGAGATTGAAAAACGCACTGAAATGGCAGCAAAGAAAAGGGATACCTGCAAACACCCTCGCCATACAAGGCTTTGAAGACCGCAAAATACACTCGCCGCTGCCAACGAGATCTAGTATCCACTGAAAGAACATCGTTTGGAGAAACTCTCTAAGAAACGCAAGCTTACAATCATTCACCATTGGAACATAGTGTTGGAGATACCAGACCTTGCAATATAACATACAAAGAAAGAGGTCGAAATCACCATATCGAAAGCCAACAAATTGTTTCCGTTGATAAAACACACCAACTAGCAAGATCTGAACAGAACCAATAGATGTAACAGAGCGAACTCTTACTCCGACGCTTGTTTCGGCGTCGACGAGATAGGGAGAGACCTGCCATCGTTGCCACCACCCCGTTGATGACGCCAGAGACCGAACCCTAGATGAACAAAGACCAACAAAATCTAAATCCACAAAGAGATCAGGTCCCGCTCCTCTAGTCACTGGTGAGATCGTCATAGAGAGAGGGAGAGGGAGGGGGACTGAAGCGGTGGAGGGGGGAGAAGGGCGACGTCGGCTGGTTCGCTTGAGCGCTCTGTAGACTTTATTTTTACTATATACTAATAAGCTTCCAAAATCATGAGATCCTAAATCGGTTTTGTTTTAAGTTAAACTTCTATGACTTTGATTAAGTTTTTGAAAACAAAATATGTTAACATCTGCATATTCAATGAATGCACAACCAAGACGTATTTTTAAGAAAAACTTAATAGAATAAATTTGATATTATAAATGTTGGTGTATTTTCTATAATAATGTGAGTTTACGTAAGAAAAGTTTGTTAAATAGAGAGATTAATAAATAAGTAAATCAAATCGATCTTCCGGAGACTGATCACCGGGGACTACTCAAAGCACTACAGCAAGTCGTCACTGGTCAATTTTGCTTAGAAAGGTCCATTGTGTGTTATGTAACAATACAACAACATCCATCCATAGTGTATAAGACACAAAAAGAAAAGGACATGGATTCGTTATCTACCAAAAAGGAAAAAAAGAGAAGAAGACATGACAATAATATCGTACGGCCTGTTCGAATCAGCCGTAGACTACGGTGCAAATCAATAAACCAATGGGCATGTTCCAATAGGCCTTACGCTATAATCACCCCATTGGTTTATTTATTATCTCCAGCCGTACACGATGGATACAACCATTTGTTTATTGATTTGCACCGTAATCTAGGCCTTGGCGGCGTCATCCGAGGGAGGGATCACTCGGTCGCGGCCACGGCCGGCGCCGGCGCCGGCGCCATGTCCAGCCTCCATCTCCTCCGCCCTGCTGGCCCAGCTCCGGGTGAGGAGGAAGCCGAGCGCGTGGCCAGCCACGGCGGCGAGGAGCACGCCGCCGTTGTACGACATGACGGCGAGCATCAGGAGGTAGGCCGCGCCCATCCGCGCCGCGTGGACCGCCGTCAGCAGCAGCGCTGGGACGACGGCGCCGCGGCGGCGCCAGCGGTGGGCGACGTGGGCGGAGACCGCGTGGAGCGCCTCGGCGAGCGCGGCGAGGGCGAGCACGAAGAGGAGGGAGAGCAGGTACGACCCGAGGCCCCGCGCACCGGGCCAGCCCGGGAACAGCACCACCGCGCGGTCGCCCCAGAACAGGGACGACGACATCGCCTGCATGGAAGCCGCTGGCGCGTGGCCGTCGCCGTGGAGTGGCGGTGTCGTCGTCGGCCGCGCCATCTCCGTCGCGATCGATTATCGGTCCCTTCTTCTCTTCACCGCTGGATCTTCTTAGCTTAGGATGAGTTTGGTGGGGTGGGCGGGTGGCTAGCTAAGCGATGGATGGGCCTTGTCACTCTCAGTCTCAGTCTAGAGCTCAGCAGGGAGCTAGCTAGGGTGGGAGGCTTCTCTCTGAAAGCTTCTTCTTCCTCGGCTCCCTCTGCTCTGCTGCCGGCCGGCCGGTTTTATATTTTTCCTCTGGGATTGGGATTGGTTCATCACTCAGGTAGAGAGAGTCAACGTACGCGGTACGCGAAAGCCGCGGGCGCCATGCCCGTTGGCTAGACACCACCAGCTCTGCCCACGGAGTCTCTGGGTGTGGGGGGGTTCCATACGTTACGCGGAGCTGAGTACGTAGCTGACACTGAAACAAAGCTTAATTTCTTTGGACCAAAGACCTTGTCAGTTGTCACCCCACTACTAGCTTTTTATTATTTGATTGAAAGATTAAACATATACTATATGGTAGTAGTACTGCTGCTGGGATTACCAGGTCACACCACACGCCAACAGACCAGACCAACAGAAACCCCTCAGAACAAAACACTGACTACCGAACAAGAGATGCCGCCGTTCCCTCCCAAACTGTCTCTCTCACCCAGCTCCAAAGTTTCTTTTTTTTTCATTCTCTTTTTCCCTTCCAGAACGGTGAAAAGGAAGAATGTTTTGATTTGTGTACGTACATTGTTTTTACTATATATTTAGACATAGTGTATATCAATTGTGTAACAAAAACTGTGTCTGAAAAAAGCTACAACGTTCTGTAATTTAAAATAGAGGGGGTACGTGGGAATGAGTACAGGAAACACGCATGTTTGGTTGGAGGTAACTGAAAGGAGGCCACGAGAGTTTTGAGATAGAAGTTTAAAAATCTTTCATTTATTTTGTGGGAGCGAGAGTGGGAATTGGGAAAGAGAATGTAAGCTTGGAGGGCCAACTCCAACCAATCAGCGAGTGAGCGAGCATCCCCAGTGCGTCGGCTTGCAAGCGAGCGCTCCAGTAGCGCGCCCGTGCCGCCCCGGACGTCGCACGCGCCACCAGCCGCTTCCCACATGCATTCCATGTACAATACCCCGATCTACTTTTTGAAACATCCAAATGTAATAGTTGCAACATATAAAAAAAAAGACAGATGAAACACTTGAAACATGCGTCTGAAATACTTGCAAAACACCTGAAAAACACTTGAACCATTACAAATATATGCAACATCCAGATGAAACACTTGCAACGGACATATGAAACACCTAAAACACTTGAAACATATGCTTGCAACATGCATGTACATGCAACATCCAAAATCTACTTTTGTAACATCCAGATGAAAACATTGCAACTATGTCTGATACGGATGAAACATTTGGAACATACAATTGAAACATACATGCATAGCCATTACAATATGTGCAACATCCCAATCTACTTTTGCAACACCGATACGAAACACTTACAACATAACTCTGAAACATCTGAGACACCTGAAATATATGTTTGCAACATGTGCTTTCAGCGCAACATCTCCTTGTTGCTTGGGAATGGAGGCTCGTTGGCTTGTGGAGTTCACCGGTGTAGAGCTAGCCGCTCCGATGGAGAAGGCCTTGACGGGTCTAGGAGGGTTGCGCTGCCCCCGGCGAGCGGCTGCGCTGCCCTCGTGATAGGGTGCAGGTGGTGCCCTCGGCGAGCGACACCCGTGGTGGAGGCGGCAGCAGCGGTCGACCAGGTGCGGCCTCGCACGAGGCACCCCGACACTGGAGAAGGTCGTGGCGGGTGGGTGCCGTGCCCACGGCGAGGCGCCACAGCGTTGGAGAAGGCCGCGGCGAGCGGCAAAAGTGCTAGAGAAGGTGAGCGCCGTGCGAGTGGTGGGGAACGATGCGACGACGTGCTGCTCCTTTTTTTTTTGAGAAAATGTGAAGGAAGGTACAGGGGAGGGCTGGTCAAGCGGACTGACGACGTCCGCACCGTGGCATTTCCGTTTCCCCCAAAGGGGTGGGAATTGTACTTTTAGCGGAAGATGAAACATGCATGTTGCCTTCTGCTGGCTCATCATTGCCCTATTTGGCCCAACCGTGAATGCAGTTTCTTTTTTAAGAAAAATCAGGAGGTCGCAGTTTCCTCTAGCTCAAATTCTGAATGCAGTTTCTCTCTTATAAGAAAATAAATCATGGGTTGTACTTAGAAAATAATACCTATCTTACTGTACACCACAACACGATGCTAGGGTGCATCTCAAGGACAATGTGATGTTGTTTCTCGTCACCGTTCAGTAGATTGTTTTCTTCAGTAAAGTAGCAGTACTTTCTCCCTTGGGGCTCAACTCACAACAGAAATACATGCAAGACGTACCCTCCTCGAAGCGTCAAGGGCAACAAATTGTTCTCTTTTTTGTTTGATTGAAAGGAGACAGGGCAACAAATTGTAGCTTCAATTTATCAGCACCGTTCCAAACCCTAATAAAGTGAAAAAAAAGCTTCGATCCGGATATAGAGCAAGCCACTACAAAGCAGCATTTTCTGACAGTACCCAACACGACTAGATATTTATTCTAGACCACCATAAGTGGGACATGGCAATGCCATCCCATCCAGCCACCAATTCTATAGCAGCTCCACAGAAAATGGTATTGCATGCATCTTTGGAGGAAAGAGGCAACCAAGCCAATTGCGAGGTAGAATGAGATCCTTCACTGCGGCTTCTCGTAGCTGTTCTGATCCCTGAACTCCCCTATCTTGCTCCTGATCATGTGCGCCACATGAGGCTGCACAAACATGTTGGTAGGATCAAGCATGTGCACGATGAACCTCTCCGATGGCGGCATCGAGGCGTTCAGGTTAACGATGAACTGCGCCATAGGTATATCACTGGGGGACGGAAAACAGAGGAATGACAATCATGTATCAACAACTGTAAAGGGAGGGAGGAAAGAAGAAATAAAAACGACGGATTTTCAGATGTATCAGGAGCTTACCAGGAGATGAACAGCCCCTTGATTGCGTTAACCATCTTGTTTGTGCTCTGGACAGGAAAACTACCTGATTATAATGTCAGTTGGAGTAGCAAGCAGCACAAGGACTACAAACTTTCGCAGAAAGCCAGACTATATAAAGGTGATAAACTGGTAATGCAGCGATTGTGGATCCAGCTGTAAACATAGTACTTAGGAACGAAGATTTATTGAGGACCAAATAAAGGGTTAATAAAATGCTCCCTGTACTGCAAGAGGATTATGAGGCATCATGATCACAGGAGGACCAAACTAAACTAAACTACCCGGCCATGAGCTCACGATTCCTGCAACCTAACTACCATGATACAACTACAAGTTACAAGGATGCTATTTTGGTATTTTCAGAATACCGGAACCATATGTAACTACCTATGAGCAGTGAAAACTCCGTCCTGCCTTGTTGACCACAAAATTAGCACAGTGTGTGCCTTTTGTATGTCTTTTCCTCCCTGAGCAGAAGTGCAGAATGCCAGTTTGCTACATTTTCTACCTCTGACAACATGAGCAGCAGTAGAAAAATCTGTTTTTCTTTAATTGCCGGGTAAGCGGGAAAAAAGTTGGCAAAATTCTTTTGGGCACATAATTTCAGCAAGGATCTTGTAATTCTTAGCACGAATTACACCGAACATCTGCAGGACACACTGGAATTCCATCCAGTAGCACATACTTGGCAAACAATAAACATAATCTCTCTCTATAGCAGCAAGTAGGCCAATCATCAACCGAGGTTAGTTGAATTGGAGGAGGAAGCGGCCCTTGGGGGGTTCCATGATCCATCCCGATTCCCAACTCTCTCTCTTGCTGTCACCATGTCGCTTGAGAACGAGGGGGAAAAACAAAAACAAAAAAGTTCAGATCGGGGACGACCTCACCGTTGCTTGCGCGTCGACGACGCTCGTCGTGGTCCTGCGTCCCTCGCAGCAGCAGGTTTCAGGTCTCTCGCTTCGGATTGGATCCTCCACCGAGGCTGGACCGCTGGAGGCTAGAGGCTGAAGGCTCCTCACTCGCCGGCGGCGTCGCCGCTCCTCTGTCTATCGTATCGGGCTCGCCTGTCCTAGTTTCTTTCTCCGGCCCTCTCCCCCTTTGAGGCAGGGAGAGTACAGAGATGTTGGGCCTGTGGGCTTCCTCGTCCGACCGTGAAGCCCATATTCGCAGCCCACGGGCCAGCCTATTTTTGCAATTTGACAGCGCAAAAAAAAAGAAAATTATTAATTAAGGGGAAATATTACAAACGCCATGCTGTTTGTAAAAAAAACGTCCTAAGAAGATATCATTTTTTCCATTTTCTTTTTAATTAGAACAGTAATAATCTTGCCTTCAACTGAACCGTACGTGTTTTTTTTTACATCAAACTGAACCGTGTCGGGTGGCTCATGTGATCCTGTCAATTGGATTGGTTGGATAAGGTTGTGCATGGTGATGTTCAAAAAAAAGGTTGTGCATGGTGCACAAAGACCCCATATTTTCTTTGAATTATATTAGTTCCTAGGATTGCAAAATAGAAATGACGTCAATTATGTGTTAAATAAGTTAAACCATAAATTTTTGGACATGGAAAAAAAAATCTAGTTTTCAATTTCAGCACGAAGGGGTAAACATACCTTCTACAAATGCAAGGTAACCACACTCATAAAATATATATAGGCAACCAAACACATTCTCAGCAACTTGCATCCACTTGTACAGGCTGAGATTCAACCTACCAAACAAACACAGACTCAGTTTAGATTGCATCGGTTGTTCCACTCAGTCAAGATATACAACTCCTCCGTTGATAATTGAATAGCCAGTAGCAGCCAGTGAGGAGCTTGTTGATATTGTGTTGGCTACCAGCAGCGAAACTCAATGAGTCTCTGAGTAGTGCCTTCTCCTCTCATATATATGTCTCCACTTCGAGCACCGCCTCCTCCCCGGCAGTGCCATAGAAAAGGGATGAGGGGGGCCCTCCCTCTAAACCCCATATTTTCTATTGAAAATTTTAATTTGACTAATTGTTTTTAAAAATTATATAGATGGCTCCCTAAAAAGTAATAATCGCATTTCTGGTTTTCCCACTGCTTCTAGATCCTAGCAGACTACTCCAGCTGAAGTGGAATCTACTTCTTCAAGGGGCAAAAAGGTAATCTCACCTTAAATTTTGAGAAATGGTCGTCATTGATAAAAAATGGAGGAACAATATTAACCTTTTGGATGTTGTTCATCCTACTTAACTGCAATAATGACTCATGCTGCTGCATTTGGAGTAATCTACCTCCGTCCAAAGGGAATGACATTCTAGTTTGTTCTAAACAAAACTATATTAGATTTGACCAAACTTATGTAAAATAATATCAATATTTATATATTAATAAATAAGTATCATTAAATAAATCGTCATATAGAAAAATTTAAGTTTTATTCTGATCTCTTCGTAAGTTATGCACTCATCAAAGTTTAAAGACGAAACAAGTCCCTAACAAATAAAAAACAAGTTCTTAATAAGCTTGCAAGAAGTAATAACAATCTACTCCATCCATCCCGTAATATTTGCACCTCTAGGTTTGGGCGCGCAAACCAAGAGAGGAAGATGAGCAGGTGCGGCGGCAACGACGGCCATGCGGAATAAGGCTAGGAAGATAACAGTTCGTAGAGTCCACGGGGACGGAGGGATAAGGCTGGGCGTCCATTTTCATTTTTTAATGACAAACCGTTCTGTGGCTAGTGGGAACGAGTGGACAGGAAGCGTTGGAATGACTGTTTCATGTTTTTTTTAATCGCCTCTGCCATGTTCCAAGATTTGAGGTTACTGCTGCACTGCTCGTGCAGGCCTATGCGAACCGATTATTTCGGGAAATTTTTTGAAGTGCAAACGTGCACTTAAACTGGGACGGAGGGAGTATGCCCTAAGCCTATTTGAAAACAGTCACATACGTTTGGAGAAGATCTACATTACTGCTGTCACCAGGACACGACTTGCCCACTTTAACGTTGGTCGGTTGTGGTTCTTTTGTACTCCCTCGATCCTAGTATATAAGGCGTAACAACTTTTTATTTATGTCCCATAGTGTAAGACGTGCTCATCGATGCAGTAATACTACTCCCTCTGGATAGGTCTATAAGGCCAGTCTCAGTGGGGGTTTTATCTCCCAGTTTTCAACATACCTATATTTTGGAAACAGTGCAGAAGAGTTTTATCCCCATGAAACTCTCTCTACTCCCATGAAACTTTTATTTTCTCTCTCTTCATCAAGACAGTGTCATGTCAGCATATTTAATACCCATGAAACTCTATGAAATCCCCATTAAAACTGGCCTAAGACGCAACAGAGAAAATTGCAGATAGCAAGAACAACGGTTGAAAGTTGTGTGCGAGATTAACTACAGCGCCGGGCGAGAATACTACATGCACGGACTTGCTACATGATTGGTCCAGTTCCCTGATTTAAATGCAAGCAGGCATGCACAGCACACAAATAGTAAATGCAAAAGCAAAAAAAAACAGTCACATGCAACAAAACCGACGCACAACTTAACTCCTCCAGAGCTACAACATAGTGGTCTTTCTGAAAAACGCGAGCACGCCCTAGAAATCGGTCCAGAGGGAGCAGTGTTGACAAGGGTCCAGAGGGAGCAGTGTTGACAAGGGGTGTGTTTGGTTCGAGGATAAGGGTGAATGGGATATGGTCATCCATGGATTTCGGGACATGGATATCCATATTGTTTGTTTGGTTGGATGGATGAGGCGAGCTATTTTCTGTTTGGTTGGATGAATGAGATTGCATGTGATAAGAATACTTGACTAATTATATCTATTATTTAAAAATAATAACAACTAATTATACCCTAATAAATCTGCACCGACACTAATCTTGTCATTATAATCACTAATTAAAAATAAAATATATTAATTAGCACTATACTACTCTAATTGTCACACAAAATATGCGCTAATCAACATGTGTATATCCTCATCCGCCAGATTTTTAAGGGCCAGGATATCCAGCATCTACCCAGAATATTTCCTGTTGTGGATATCCAAGTTCAGCTTGTCCATCCAACCTGTATCTATGGATATCCATGTCCCATCCATGGAACCAAACACACCCAAAGAGAATTAAATATGTTCTTTGTTCTTTGAATCAGAGGTGGTTACGTCTTGTATACTGGGTCGGAGGGAGTAAGATGGATCAGAAACATATCAGTAGCCTTGAAAACAACCCATAAATAGTAAGGTGATATATAGTATCTTTTTGTCAAAAAAAAAACAAGTCATTTTGGCTCGACCACATAGACTAGATGATTGTGTTGGCTCCCACACAAACTTGAGAGTGCAAGTAATATTCTATGATGTAGAACTAATTTATTAATGTCGTCATAAATGTTAAATTAGTTAAACATAAACAGTTTGACTTTAATAAAACGGGAATGTAATTATTTCTGGGATGTGATTATTGCATGCAAGCTTTAATTTGATTGGAAAGACATTTAATGAGCAAAAAGACCCACGAAATCGAGCACTTTATTAGCGTTGAAAGCTTGGGAAAAGGTCCGGCAGGCCGACGTGTAGCAAATGGCCCATCTTGTTTTGTAAGGCGACGGCTGGGCCAAAGGCATCCAATGCAAAGGAAAAGCATTGACAATATTATACCTTTTCATTACATTACCAAACCTATATCCCTATGCCCCATAATATATGAGTCTATACTCATCATCATATATATGCCAATGGAAAACAACTTATTTTCTTTTCGTTAACAATTGTTTCTTTACACAAATGGATTGTTATGGATGGAGTCACAATAGTTCTTTTCGATCAAATATATCTCATGAGAATCTTCATATATATAACTGATCAATGGCAGCATGATGATGCACTGCCCAACACATACATATACATACATATAATTTTGAATAATAGTAGTATACAAGCTACAATAAATACAAAACTAAATACTTGAAGATATATATAATGTATTTTGATATGACATGTGCACAGGCTAGCTGTATGCTGAGTTGCTGATCAGATATACATTTGCGTAGACTGAAGTGCAGTGATGAGCTGGAGAGCAACATGCACGCGTGTAAATTAATAAATTGTCATTGCTTATATACGCATGCCATTGTAATACAGGGTAGTAGTAAGAACTAAGAAATACTGCTAGGGTTTTATTTTCCTTTGCATGCCTAGTCAAACTATATACTCCCTCCATTCCAAATTACAAATCATTCCAACTTTCTTGGAGAGTCAAAGCTTCTCAAGTTTTACCAACATTGCAGAGAGAATTACAAAAACTTATCAAATGCGTATACTATGAAAGTATTAATGAAGAATCTAATGATACTTAGTTGTGGTATCATAAATGCTAATATTTTATTATATAAATTTAATTAAATTTAAAGATGTTTTTGACTCTTTAAGAAAGTTAAAAAGACTTATAATTTAGGACGAAGGGACTATACTCGTCTCATAGGCATAAGAGGACAAGGTTATCGATCCATCCATCCATTTGATTCGATTTGCAACAACCAGGTTGGCGGTGCATGCACATGGCCAAATGGTAGTGGTTGCTGGAATCCACCATGCACACTACACAAGCAGCAGGGAGAAACAAGGGACCCCTGTCCGCTGATCCCGGGCACAAACCATGCCATGCATATACGGAGGAGTATAAACTAAACATGACAGCTTCACACATCCCCATGCTGACTAAGCTATTTCATCTTCAGCGAGCGGCATCAAATTAGACTTGCAGGAACCCGTATCTTGGATCACAAGCCTAACATATCTAAAATATATGCATGCAGTGTATTTCTTCGATGCTAGCTAGCTTATTAGTTTTTATTAATCCTCCACCTCCTTCTGCTGCTGTACTAATATATATACATGATGAGATAACTTGCATTGATCCCTTAGCTTTCTGTTGCTGGACAGGTTAACAACTTGTTTCACTATAGTCTATACAAAATATTTTTCTTCATAAAGGGATCGTCGTCGGAGTATAGTAATATATTTGTCCTTATTTGTGGAAGTCAAGTCAAACAGAGCTGTAGATATTTGCAGGGTCTAAACTCTAAACAATACTGCTGTGTGTACAACTTAGCCAGTACGTTTTGACCGAGCAACTGTCGAGTCTGAACTCTGAAACAGATATAGGGCCTCGTTTAGATGCTGAAAAAATTTCAAACCGATGAATAGTACCACTTTCGTCTTATTTGACAAATATTGTTCAATCGTGGACCAACTAGGCTCAAAAGATTCATCTCGTGATTTTCAACTAAACTGTGTAATTAGTTATTTTTTTTACCTACATTTAATACTCCATGCAAGCGGCTAAAAATTGATGTGATGGAGAGAGAGTGAAAAAACTTGGAATTTTGGTGGCATCTAAACAAGGCGTAGGTCGACCTTCCAGCAGAAAAATAAAGGGCCAAAGAAATTCAGGAACCCACTGGTCTGTCAGAAAACTGCATAGGTTAGAACAAACAAGTTGCTTTGTTTAGGAAGATCTGTCATAACGACAGGTAGCAGCTTTGACCAGGGCAATGCAATGGGGATGCATGCGACTTGACCTTTATGTATATTTTTTATGTTGTTTTCTAAACTTTAGTTCGAAATTCAGGGCCCAACAAGAAACAAAACAAAACCTTGTTTTATGAATTACTATTCCTAAGGTCTTGTTTAGATGTGCATGTATTCATCTCAATCCACATGTATTGAAGTGGATTGTAGTGAAATTAAACTAAATTACATTCCATTCTACTCCAACACATGTGGATTGAAGTAGATACACATATATCCAAACCTAAGGAACATTGTTGTCATCTCATTCTCATTTAATTTGTTCCAAGCTGCCTACAGCCTTTATGGGTGTAGCTTCAGCTGCACTGCGTGTGTCTGCCACATAGTTCACAGACATAGATTTTAACCTAGGCTGTGTTTAGTTCCTAAAAAGTGCTACAGTAGCCATCACATCGAATTTTGCGATACGTGCATGGAGCATTAAATGTAGACGAAAAAAAACTAATTGCACAGTTTGGTTGAAAATTGCGAGACGAACGTTTTGAGCCTAATTAATCCATAATTGAACACTAATTGCCAAATAAAAAAGAAAGTGCTGCAGTAGCCAAATTCCCAAAATTCACGAACTAAACACGCACTTAAATACAATGTTTCATTTGCGTGTACGGTCCAGGAAAAAAATGAAATTTTTTTTGAGTTCCTGTTTTAAATTTCATTTTATTTCCGTCCATGCAGTCATTTTTTCTTTACTTTGCATTGGTTGCTTGTGTTTTTGTGGCTGCATGTTTTTTCCTATACTAAGTTCATGCTAGAGGACACTTTGTTGAATAAAATCCAAATTTGTTAGGTTCTGATTTGCATTATGTCAATTAGGATCATCTTCACAAAAACAAAATACTTCTATTGTCAAATAATGAATCGATACCATTGCACAAATTCCAATTCGTACCAATCACAAGTAGTACATAGTTAATCCCTTTGCTCAATAATGAATAAAAAGATGTAGCCATGCATGATTGGCACCCAGCTATCAAACAGATGCATGCAAAGCTGGTACGTACAAGGGAACAAAATGGATGCACATTGTTTATTTTCCCACATCTTCTTCCTTCGTTGATTTTCCATGATGGAATCTTTACAGCCTTTTGGCATCTCACCAACACACTCGATTATATAGACGATACGATACACACAGATAAACAAATGGAAATACAGCCTTGCAAATTTCTCATGACAGGCACGCTGGCATCATTTAAAAAGATTGGGACTTTTTTTTCTCTCTCACACAGAATATATGCAGATACATTGTCCATTCTCGGTTAAAAAATAGGGTAAGTAGGAGCGCAAGAAAAAAAAACCATGTTAGGCCCTATTTGATAGAGCTCAAGCCAGATGCGACCCCTCCGTGCACGGTAGCTTACACTATAACAAACAGTCGTTTTTTTCTTTTTTTCTTAAAATAATAAGCCAATTTTTTTAGTTTCACTTACTTGACTCCTCCATGCATCGTAGCAAGGAGCCGGAACGGAAGGAAGCCATGTCAAACATTCCAAATCTAATGAAAACTGTTCACTTATGTCCCAGTGGGTGAGTGGTCACAATGTGAGTTCTTTTCACATCATGGATCACATAGGATGCCCCGGATTGCTAGGTTAATAATGTGAACTGGTACATGATAAACCTAAAACTAATCAAGTGTATGTGGGGGCAAGAAGATTAGGGTGGTGGATCCAATCTGTCATCTTTTGCGGTGGCAATCTATATGTATATTTTCTTGGATCGGTGAGCTAGCTAGGCTGAGTCAGTTGTCCACAACTGCTGCTGGCTGCAGGCAGCACACCACAGCACTGGAACCCACTCCCTGTCGTCTCATCCTCCCATGTGCCTCCCAGGCCTCGTTTAGATTGCCTCAAAATTCTAAGTTTTTTCACTCTCTCTTCATCACATCAATTTTTGGACGTATGCATGGAGCATTAAATATAGGTAAAAAAAAATTAATTGCGCAGTTTGGTTATAAATCACGAAACGAATCTTTTGAGCCTAGTTAGTCCATGCTACAGTGTCCAGATTATAAAAATTTGCAATCTAAACCAGGCCCCAGCTCCCACCCAACACATTGCGCTGCAGTCTTGCAGACCACCTGTCTCCCCTCCCTCCCTCTCTCTCATATCATTTCCCTAATCATACAGTAGTGCTGGCGGTAAGATCTCCCTCTCAGTCAATGAGATGGAAACTGTTCACCAGAAGTTAGTTACTTATTACAAGTTACAGTGCATATGTATCCTTCTTGCTTAACATGCAGCATGCATGACCATATATACACTAACACACATGACTGAACAAGTATATGCATTGTTCTCTACATTACTACATATATATACAGATGTAGCATAGGTAAAGTCAATATCCAGTTTACAAGAGGTAAGTTGGTAACTGCTCTTCTTTTGGTGTTATTCCTGGTGAGAAAAAACAGAGGAGCACCACATCTCTCTTATTGCTGAACACATGTGCAATGCAACAGGGTTGTGGCAATGGCCTCTTTATTTTGATTGAAGAATTATATATCCAATTAATAGTTATATATATATATATATATATATCCAAAATTACAAAAGGAAAAGGAAAAAAATTCTTACTCATCATCAATTTGAGTTCACAGGAATGCATTTCGCATTGGCTGACAGTCACAGAGCAGTACTGTCTCATGGATCGATCAACAACATGCATGGTGGCAGCAGCAGCAGCAGAGAGCAGACAGCAATGTCACCGCAGCTAGCAGCTTAGTCGAGCTTCCACGCGTAGAGGTACAAGCAGAAGCCGGTGGTGGCTGCCACCGTGCCGTCGAGCATCCCCGCGGCCATCCCCGCCGGCGCCGACGCGCTGGACAGCACGATGGGGCGGAAGATGAAGAGCGCCGGCCTGGTGCCGGCGCTGAAGAGCCAGTCGTGCACGTCCCAGAACACCTCCACCTTGGCCCGGCTGAAGGTGAGCGACTGGTTGCCCCTGAACTTCCACTGCAGGTGCTTCACCTGCACGGCCTCCTCGCCGTCGATGGCGATGGTCATCTCGACGTCGGCGTCGCCGCCCTCGCCGCCGCCGCCGCACTCGATGGCGATGTCGTGCACGTCGCCCTGGTCGTGGAACCGCGCCTTGGCCACGAACCGCCGCCTGCCGAACACGTGCTCCCGCCGCGCCACGGGGACGGCCTCGGCCTCCGCGGCCGTGCACGGCGCCGCGCGACGGAGCGCGTCGCGCCGCATGTCGCCCTGCACCAGCACCACCTCGCCGGCCGCCTCCAGCGCCACGAAGTACCCGCACCGTGGCTCGGGGACGCCGGCGCCGAACCGCGCCCGCCGGAGGTCCCACAGCACGCGCACGGCCGCTGGGGCCGTCGACGCGCCGCCGCAGAGCTCCACGTTCCGCGAACCCGCGCGGCGCCAGAACTGCCACGGCCGCAGCTCTACTCTGCACTCCGCGGACGCGCCGTCGGCCCCGGAGATGGCTACGGCGAAAGCGTGCGAAAGGAGGTCGCGGGACCAGGACACCGTCACGACGCGCGAGTGCCCGGCGATCTTGGCGCGGTACACGGACGCGGTGACGGCCTTGCCTGGCTTGTGGCTGCCGTTGCCCGCGACGTCGTCGACGGCCGCGAGGTCGCAGGGCGAGGATGCCGTGGGCTGGTCGCCGCCGCTCCGGTGCGTGTAGGACGACACGTGGTGGTCCAGCATGGCTACACTGCTACAGCCGCGACAGCGTCATGTAGAAGAGAGAGAGACGGGAAGAAAAAGGAAAGAGAGAGAGGAAGGCGCAGGGGAGGAACAAGAGATGCTTATATAGTGACGACCAGCTTTGCTGCTTGTAGAGAGGGGAAGAAGAAGGAACATGCATGCATGGATGATAGGGTACGGTGGTGGGTGATGAACTCATCATCATCGTCGTCATCATCATCATGGAGCTACGATACCTTTCGCCATCATTAAACTATTCTATTTGATCAGATCGATCGGCTCTGCTGGATACAGGCAAAATGCTACATAATTGCATTGGATTCATGTGTTGGATGATGGGCTGTTTGTTGGATACATCATACATGCATGTATATATATATGTATTCATATTTGAATATATATGTATGTATATATGTATGTGTGTGTGTGTGTGTATATATATATATATATATATATATATATAGAACTACTATCCTATAGCTGGCTGCAGAATAACTTATTCTGTAGCCACTTTGAGTTACGATAATTACTATGTTAATTTACGAGATTTACAGTAACTCCTTACTAAGTGGTTTACTATAACGTTATGGTAAATATTCCCATGTGTTATAGTAACCCAACTATCGTAAATATGTATTGACATTATGGTAAATTAGTATATAAAATTATGGTAAATAGAGGTGGCTACAGAATAACTTATTTTGTAGCCGGCTGCTGAATAGCCTCTCCCTATATATATATAGATATATAGATATAGAGATAGATAGAGAGAGAGAGAGAGAGAGATATAGAGAGATGATAGATAGATATATATACACACACACACACACACACACACACACACACACACACACATACATACTATATATATATATATAGATATATATATATATATATATATATATATATATATATATATATATACTATATATATATATATATATATATATATGTATGTATCATTAGCAACCAGTCAGCATGGTGATTTTGGTATTGAATTTTCTGTTGTGTTAGTTTCTCTTGTTTGTTTGTATCCATTTCAGTTCATTGCTCCTCCTTGATTTGCGCTGATCGATGTCGGTGCAGTCTTTGTAGCTAGTACCAGCTGTCGTGTGAAAATGAGAGGACAGCAACAGCATGCACTGCAATGCAGTGCAAGAGGTGTGCTGCTTGTTGTTTTCATGTCCATCTGGGCATGCATGTGTATCCTCTTTCCTTATTGGTTTGATGCATGCACCATATCCATAAAGAGGCTTTGTTTGTGGGGGCGCATTAACATACAATCATCGTTCAAGATGAACCTTTAGAGATATAGAGATGTGCAATTTATCATATCTCAACATTCTGCTTATGCAAATATTATGCCATAATCTCATAGTAGAGGGAAAACACTCACTAGGATAGGAGTACCTTGTAGTAACAATTTGGAGCTTGACAAAAGCTGGTTGGGTTAGGACCTGATTGGTTTGAGCCCAGCCAAAACTGCCTGATCCAGACATGAATCCGAGGCGTCCAAATTTGGAGACCTGGGACTGAGATTGCTGACTAGGCTAGGAGATCAGAGGACTCCAACCAAACAGCTCTGTAATCTTTTGTTAGTATTGTAAGTCATGGACTCACCTCTCCTGATGCTGCTTGTTTATTTAAAGCCCCCCAAACCAGCTCCAGTGGTCAACGAGTCTCCACATCCTCTCCTTCCTCCATAGATCCCAAGATGTGGTGACAGCATTGGAGGGTGGCCCTGCACTGTAGTCTGTAACAGAGATCCAATTTCTATGTGCACAATTCCTAGCTCAGGCCCTGTTCGCTTGAACTTATCAGCCGTATCGTTTCAGCGAAATAACAGTGTTTTTCTCTCACAGCAAATCAGCATCAGCCGTACACAGATTCAGATGCACCACTGAAAAGAAGTGCACAAAGGCATAAATAAAACCGGGGCAGCCAGGCATATGCATGTGGGTGATCTGGAGCACGCATGTGTTGCACAAATGCTTATTTATCATCCACTGCCCACTCCCAGAATCCAGATCTGCTACCTCATCACTGGGAGTGCATGGAGACTTCCTCCGCAGCTTCAGCAGCCTCCACGGCACACTTGCAATTAACAAATATATACATCTATCTTTCCCCTATATTTTTAATGATATACATCAGTATGTGCGCACATATGGTACAGCTCTAAGAACTTGGTGGAACCATGTGATCCAGAAAATAATTGCACTTTAAGTTTGTCATTGCAAGTTCGGAACAGCTCAAACACTGATGTATATCCTTGGCAAGTCAAAGTACAAAAGAAACAAAAAAGAAAAAGAAAAAGAAAGGGATGCACTCCTTATGTATTCAGGCACACAGCGGCATAGTGGTATCTGCAGATTTCATTTGGTGTGCAGAAACTTCATCTTGCCGTCAAAAACCTCCACACTGTTTGATTACTATTTAGTGCTTGGTCAGTGAATTGAAAGACCTCCAGACAAGCACTTCCAGCTTCTCCATTATATCAAAAAGAACAATGAAAAAGGCTTCAGACTAACTTTTGCACAACAGAGATCCCCTTTTGCACAACGACGGTTGTAAACAACTCCTTAGTGTGAGTATTTATAAATCTAACAACACACAGAGAAGATGCACAGAAACAGTTTAGCTAAGGTTTGTCGACTCTGTTTTTCTGTTCCATCTTCAAGCGGCATCGAGTTAAGGTCTCTTCCCGATCCTCTGCAGGTAGAATTTTCAACATGTCCTCTATGTCTGCCTTATGCTTCCTTTGCAGCGCACTAAGCTCCTCTTGCTGCTGAGCCAACAGGTTTATTAACCTCTCGGTGACGTCTGCTACCAGATGCCAATCAGAATTGTGATCCCGATCATCTAAAGAGCGAGGGCTGCTACCAACAGAAGCTTCCCTAGACATGCTGTCGACCACAAATGAGTTCGACAAGTCCACAGATGATGATATTCGTTCAAACATGCCTTCAACAGGATGGATGGAATTATCTCTTGCACAGCTCACAATGTCATCTATTTTGTTCCTCTTTGGTATTCCATTGGCAATACTATCACCAATTTCAGGTTCCACCACCAATTGTGATATTTCACCGTCTCTCCTGGGTGAGTCCGACCAGTACTTTCGTCCAGAAGGAAGCTGTTCTTGAACAAAGCCGTTATGTGAGGCATTAACCTCATTACGAAATTCAGAAGTTCCCTCGTCACCTTCTGAACTGTGGGTCTCAGAATGAGCAGCTTCATCCCCTTGGTTGTCAATTGATTCCTCTGCTGCCCAATCAGGAATATGTGAACGTATTTCAGCATCTATCATTTCTGCAATCGCCGTTACATCTTGATCTGTGAGATCCAGCTGCACGACCATCTCAGTTGCAACACTGATTGAAGTGTCCGCTTCAATATCAAAGGGGAAGTGGATGTTTTGGGCATGACCTGTGCATTGGGAGATAAAAATAGATAGAGGATAAGTGTCAGATTAACAATACAATGATAATTCAATGAGATTTGAATATTTGATCATGAAAACCTGTTGAATCAGCAATGCGCAGCTTCAAAAATATTGTATTCAAATCCTTCCGTTGACTCTCGACTGTTATACTTCGACCAATTGTGGCATGTGGATCCATGGTGTCATGTACATAGTTATCAGAAGGATGTGAATCTGACATGCTACCTGCATTTCACAATAAGGTTGACATATCAAAATGAGAGAAGCCTCATAGCCGTGAATCATTAAATCGGTGCCACGTTCATTACGCCTTTTCACGACTATACCTGAGTGATCATGGCGGCCCACAGATGATGCTACTCTGTCATATCTGAAACTAGAGCTTGGTTTTGGACTACCAGTATCTGCCATGTTTATTCTAAAGTACAGTTATGTGGGAACGAGAAAGTTTACTGCAACCTGCATCTGTAACATGAGATATCTCCAATTCAGTCACGTACCTGATGTATTAATATTTGGATGCAGTGGATAGAATATTTTTTCATCACTAACATCTAGGAGAAAAGGATCCATCAAGAGTTCTTTTGCCGAAAGTCTTTCAGTGGCTTTAGCAATGCATTTCTCTATAAATAACTTTACTTCAGGATCATCAATCTTAGCCAGTGAACCTGGCTTTTCACCCTGTCATATATACAGCAAATAAAGAGATTATGAAACTGAAAAATGTCACTTCATTGTACTATGAACATTGATTCAAGGAAGAATACATTTCCTAGGACATGCAGTGCATGAATAATATAAAATCCATTTTTGGAGTAGACTATGTAGCAAATCTAGTATGTGCATCCTATGCAGGTGTGTTCAATCCAATCAAGAAAGAGAAGGCTGGCAAAGAAAAGATATTCCTCCAAAACATTACCAATGAACAGACTAGTATGTGATTTGTGTTAAAGAAAAGTCATGAACTCTTTTAGAATGATAAATCCACCAGTATGACACTATAGGCAGTTTGATACCAGGTTGAGAAAATAATGCAACGTACTAGTAGAATAAAAGACAACCACAGAGCCAGATGTCGCACTTGCTGTTGCTGTAGCTAGCCACTAGCCCACTACCCCTCGATCCATTATGTCGGTGCAAATGACAGTGGTTACTTATGTAATTTCTATGAACCAAAATACTAAAGCACAGGCATATAGTATAAGACAAGACAACCATAGGGATACATGTGACACTGCCTATGGCTTAGGCCTTATCCATCAATACATTATGACACTTCAAATAAATCATGCTAGCGGTTACTTATGTAATTTCTAGGCATAGCCATGCTTCCAGTACAATACTCACTGATGAATAACCCTGTTTGTTCGTTTATAACCATAAAAAGATACCTTCCACTGAAGCCTACAAGATCTTTCCATGTGGAGAACATTAAAACTGATCTTCATATAGATGTATTGACTCAACTAGAACTACATTAGCAGATCCGGATAGCATGCTGTTATGGTCGGTAGGACCTATGAGAGGAGGAGTCGTAATACTGGCTAAGTCCAGGGAGTCTGTTAGATATTTGCAGTAGTTTAAGGAGAAGAATTAGGAGAGATTGGTTATGGATTGTAATCTGGCCTATAAGGCCCTAAACGGTTAGATGAAAGGGGGTTAGCCTGGGATTGAGATTCATTCTCCCCTGGGCCCTCAGGCGTACTGTTCATCGTCACCTCTGTGTCACCCTCGCCTCCAAACCCTCGGCTGCAGCACGGCGCCGTTCCGCCGCCGCCCTGCCCAGCCACGGCTCGCCTTCTCCCCTCCATACTTCCTCCGCAGCAAGGCGCGCCGTAACAACCTGGTATCAGAGACCATGTCTTTCTCCTCACAGCCACCCTCTCTGCCCACCACCACTGCAGCCGCCGCCATCGCATCTACTACAGCACCACCGCCCACCACCACCGCCGACATAGCCAACACCACACAGCCGCTCACCGCCACCACCACATCACAGCCGATCATCCCCACCCTCCCGCTGGCTTACTCCCAGCCGCCGCCACCGCAAACGCCGCAGGAGGCCTTCAATCAACTTACGGCCGCCATCTATGGGATGCAGCATCAACTAGGGGCCCTGGCCCTGCGCGTGACTGCGCTGGAGGATCGCAGTCCCGTCCCCTCGCCGCCCTTGCCTCTGTACGGCATGCCTGGATACGGTGGCCTCCCGGCTCCGCCGGCAACAGCGCCGGTCATCTCCGAGCTCGGCACCACTTCGCCATATCACATCCCGTTCCAGCCGCAGCGCTCGCAACCCCAATTGCCGCCACCGTGCCCACCCCCATCCACAGGCGTGCCCATCACCCAGATCAGCTTCCCGCCCTCCCCATCACCTGTTCCATCCCTCTCGTCCATCATCAATGGATCCAGGGCTTCCCCGTCCACCACCGTCCCCATCCAATCAGCCCCGCACCTTTTCCACACGCCGGCTGGCCATGACACCGCATTCACTCCCCGGTTTCCCAAGCTGTCCCTACCCATCTATGAAGGCACCGAGGATCCTCTCGGCTGGCTGACGACATGCGAACAATTCTTCCATGGATATCAAACTCGACCGTCAGATCGTGTCTAGTTTGCGTCTTACCACCTCAAGGGGACGGCCAGGCAGTGGTACCTGGACCTGGAACGGGATTCGGGACGCCCGGAGTGGGAGCAGTTCAAACAACTCTGTCAGCAGCGGTTCGGCCCTCCCTTCAGCACCAATCACCTGTCCGAGCTGGCGCGCCCCCCCTTCACCTCCACGGTGGAGGCCTACGCGGAGCTGTTCCAGGCCCGGGCAGCGCACGCGGGTGTTCTCACACCGCTGCAGAAAGCGCAGCTGTTCACCGGTGGCCTCCCAGAGCACATCCGCGCTGATGTCGAACTCCAAGAGCCCCCAGACCTACAGCGCGCTGTGCGTCTCGCACGCGCATATGAGCGGCGCAACTCGTCAGCCCTGCTGGCTCTTCCGGCGCCCCCCCCCACGCGCGCCGCGCCGGTTTGCGGGCAATCAGAACGCGCCGGCTCCGCCTCCACAATCAGCTTCAACGTCATCGTCTTCGCCTCCCCAGCCGACGCGCACTTTCAAACGCTTGTCCCCGGAGGCCATGGCGGAGCGGCGCAAGCAAGGGCTCTGCTATAACTGTGATGAGCCGTATGTTCGCGGCCATAAGTGCGCCCGCCTATTCTACCTTGAAGTTGCCGATTTCATTGAGGAGGAGCCGGCTGAAGATGACCCTGCTGCTCTGGCCATCCAGGGCCAGGGGCACCCTCCGTTTGATCCGGATGCCCCGTTGATCTCCTTGTCCGCGATCACCGGCATACGCACGGCGGACACGATGCAGCTGCGTGTCCAGGTTGGCGACCACGAGCTCACAACATTACTCGACTCCGGCTCCACGCACAACTTCGTCAGCATGAACGCCGCGCGCCGCGTCGGGCTCCACTTCCACGACAGCTGCGGCGCCCACGTAGTGGTTGCCAATGGCGACCGCGTGGCTTGCCGTGGCCTGGCGCGCGACGTCGCCATCAAGATCGGCGAGGAGCTCTTCTCCGTGGATTGCTTTGCCATTCCGCTGGACTGCTATGACATGGTCCTCGGGATCACGTGGCTTCGCACCCTTGGACCCATACTCTGGGACTTCGATGACCTTTGCATGGCGTTCACTCACCAGGGGCGCCGCGTCCTGTGGAAAGGCATTGGATCGACGCGCTCTGACATTCCTCCGACAGGCCGTCTGCACGCCGGTCAGCTCTTCCCGGCCAAAGGGACGGAACCCATGCTGCTGGAGCGTCTGCTCGATGCTTATGCCGATGTGTTCGCAGCCCCGATCGGTCTCCCTCCTGCGCGACCTTGTGACCACCGCATCCATCTCAAGCCGGCTGTTGATCCTGTTGCTGTTCGGCCTTACCGTTACCCACAGCTTCAGAAAGATGAGTTGGAGAAGCAATGTGATGAGATGCTTCGGCAGGGGACCATCAGGGCCAGCACCTCCCCGTTCTCAGCACCAGTCCTGCTTGTCAAGAAGCATGACGGCTCCTGGAGGCTCTGTGTCGATTACCGCGCCCTGAACGCAGTGACGATTAAGGATAAGTTCCCTATACCTGTGGTGGAGGAGCTGCTGGACGAGCTGCATGGGTCCAAATTCTTCTCCAAGCTCGACCTACGCTCCGATTATCACCAGGTGCGGGTGCACCCCGCTGATGTTGCAAAGACGGCATTCCGCACGCACCAGGGCCATTTCGAGTTCCTAGTCATGCCCTTTGGGTTGTCCAATGCGCCATCAACATTCCAAGCCCTCATGAATTTCGTTCTCAAACCGTTCCTCCGTCGCTGTGTCCTGGTGTTCTTTGATGATATCCTGATTTACAGCGCCACATGGACGGAGCACCTACAGCATCTGCGCGCCGTCCTCGACATCCTTCATGAGCACCAGCTACATCTGAAGCGTTCCAAATGTTCCTTCGCTGCTGCATCAGTACATTACCTGGGGCATGTCATATCACCGGATGGCGTGGCCATGGACGCTTCCAAGGTTGCAGCAGTCCAGTCATGGCCGCAGCCGCGGTCAGCCCGTGGCCTGCGTGGGTTTCTCGGTCTAGCAGGCTACTACCGGCGTTTCGTCAAAGACTACGGCATCCTCGCTGCGCCACTCACCAGCCTGCTGCGCAAGGAAGGCTTCAGCTGGTCCGACAACGCTGAAAAGGCCTTCTCGGCGCTCAAGGAGGCCCTGTCCTCCGCGCCGGTGCTTCACTTGCCAGATTTCAGCAGCGAGTTCACGGTCGATTGTGATGCGTCGGGCTCCGGATTCGGTGCAGTTCTTCACCAAGGCGCCGGCCCCATTGCGTTCTTCAGCCGCCCCTTCGCAGCTCGCCATCTCAAAGTGGCTGCATATGAACGCGAGCTGATCGGACTCGTCCAGGCGGTGCGGCATTGGCGCCCGTACCTATGGGGCCGTGCTTTCGTCGTCCGCACAGATCATTATGCCCTGAAGTTCATGCTCGACCAGCGGCTGTCCACGATCCCGCAACATCAATGGATAAGTAAACTCTTCGGATATGACTCCCGCGTCGAGTACCGCCCGGGACGGTTCAACGTGGTCGCCGACGCCCTGTCACGACGCGATGGTGATGCTCCGCTGCTGGCGGCGCTTCCGGCTCCAGCTCCAGCCCTCGCCATGGTGTCGGTGCCCACCTTCCACCTCTTCGAAGTTCTTCGACAAGAGCTGGAGTCGTCGCCGGAGCTCCGTGACCGCCGGGACGCGGTCGCGGCTGGCGCACAGGGCGCTGATTGGTGCGTGAAGGACGGCCTCCTCATCCACAAGGGCCGTGTCTTCGTTCCCTCGGCCTCGGCTGTCCTGGAGGACGTGCTGCAGCAGGCACATACAGGCGCCCATGAGGGCATCCAGAAGACGCTGCAGCGACTCCGAACTGAGTTCTTCATCGAGCACGACCGCCGTGTCGTTCGGAATTTCGTCTCCACCTGTGTCGTCTGCCAGCGCAATAAAACAGAGACCTTGCACCCGACGGGCCTCCTACAGCCGCTGCCGGTGCCGTCTCGAGTTTGGGCGGACATAGCCATGGATTTCATCGAGGCTCTTCCCAAGGTACACGGCAAAAGTGTTATTCTAACCGTGGTTGACAGGTTCTCCAAGTACGCCCATTTCATCCCTCTGGGGCACCCGTACACCGCGACATCCGTCGCCCGCGCTTTCTTCCACGATATCGTCTGCCTGCACGGGTTCCCGGATTCCATCGTGAGCGATCGCGATCCCGTGTTCACCGGACAAGTTTGGCGGGGTCTGTTTCGCCAGGCGGGCGTCCAGCTGCGCATGAGTACTGCCTTCCACCCCCAGACGGATGGGCAGTCCGAGGCGGTGAACAAGACCATCGCCATGTATCTGAGGTGTCTTACTGGAGATCGGCCCAGGGATTGGCTGGACTGGCTACCGTGGGCGGAGTTTTGCTACAACACCGCCTACCACTCAGCTCTTCGCACATCGCCGTTCGTCGTGGTGTATGGCCGCGCTCCTCCAGAGCTGCTGCCGTATGCTCCTGGTCGCGCCCAAACTGATGTCGTGGACTCTATCTTCTCCGACCGCGATGAGTTTCTTGCCGAGGTTCGTGCTCGCCTTCTGCAGGCCCAGGAGCATGCTCGCACGTACTACGACGCCAATCATCGCCGGCTGGAGTTCCAGGTGGGGGACTGGGTGTGGCTTTGCCTTCTTAACCGCCCTACTCAGTCCCTCGCGCCGGGCCGGCACGGTCGCCCTCTGCTTCGGCCTGATCGTGTGCTCCGTTCCAGTCTTCGTCGCGGCACCTGGCACGTGTTGGTCCAGTGGGCTGATATGCCAGCTTCAGAAGCAACGTGGGAACCAGTTGATGATTTCCGCGCAGCCCATCCGTCATTTCAGCTCGAGGACGAGCTCTTTTCGAAGGAGGGGAGAGATGTTATGGTCGGTAGGACCTATGAGAGGAGTCGTAATACTGGCTAAGTCCAGGGAGTCTGTTAGATATTTGCAGTAGTTTAAGGAGAAGAATTAGGAGAGATTGGTTATGGATTGTAATCTGGCCTATAAGGCCCTAAACGGTTAGATGAAAGGGGGTTAGCCTGGGATTGAGATTCATTCTCCCCTGGGCCCTCAGGCGTACTGTTCATCGTCACCTCTGTGTCACCCTCGCCTCCAAACCCTCGGCTGCAGCACGGCGCCGTTCCGCCGCCGCCCTGCCCAGCCACGGCTCGCCTTCTCCCCTCCATACTTCCTCCGCAGCAAGGCGCGCCGTAACACATGCACACTCTTTAAAACTTTTATTCGGATCCTATACTTTAAATTATTTCAGTTGAAGACACTTGCAGCATCAGTAGTTTCACAGAATTCATTAGAAAAAGGTGACTATTTGTTTAAAACATATGGCTCTTAACTAACCCTAAAGATAAAAAGTCACAGATTATGTCAGAAAATAATGTTCTAAGATTGCCCTAACTAAAATGCATAACTCTGGCTTCATGTTTAGCCAAGATCCACATGTCATTTTCATTCTGAAAGAAATAGCTAAAAGTAATTGGAAAGATAAGTAAACTAACATCAGATACTTTTTTGTATATCTGTGCTGCATTCGAACATTCACAATATGGGTACTCAAATGTAACAAGCTCCAGTAAACACATCCCAAAAGCATAGATGTCTACAAGCTCATTATATTCCTCATCATAGAGTTCCGGTGCCATGAATTCTGGTGTACCTAAGAAGAAGCAGAGGTCACACGAGAAATTACAAATTTCTAATGGAAGTAAATAAAATGAATTGCTTACCAATGATGCTATGAGCTGAACGTGCATTATCCAGGATAGTTGCTAAACCAAGGTCTCCAATCTTTACCTCACCCTGGTTTCCATTCACAAATATATTGTCACACTTTAAGTCTCTATGGATTACTGGTGGATCGTGGCTGTGCAGGTAGACAAGACCACTCAAGATTTGCCTTGACCATTTCTTTAAAGCTCTAATGTCTACCTTCTTGTGCTTAATCCGGTACCTAAACAGAAAAGGAAGAGATTGGTACACGGTTCAGCAAGAGAAAGGTCGTGTATTTTCAAAGGTCTAAAATGTATGTAGCTTGTAAATTTTGTTCATATCAATGTTGTGTCCTCTTAGATATGACTGGGTGATAACAACAATGTTAATCCAAATGGTTTCAGTTACTTAATGCAGCTTGCACGAAATATCTGAAGAAAAACAATTATAATCAAAGAGGCACGTACTGGCGCAACGTCCCTGATGTGAAGACCTCTGTGATGAAATTTATATTGTTGTTTCTTCTGTCAAGCCATGAATTGTAGAACTTTATTATGTTTTTATGCTTGAGGGTTTTAAGCAACCGCACTTCTGATCTCAGCCTCTCCAAATCATCATTGTTCCGAAGTAAATCTCCCACTTTAATCTGGTTCCAAGCAACTTCTAGCCCTTCAAGTTGATCAAAAGCCTTGTATCTATGCCAATAAAATCTAAATCAAGGATCCCAAGCAGATAGAATTGGAGCAGATATACGTGTTAATTAGCAAATATAGATGATCACCGTGGCACATCTCCATGGACTAAAAACAGTTGTGGACATAACACAAAAGTCTAGGCATCTAAAGAAAATATTGGATTTGTCTTTTCATCAAGATTGACTAACAGAATCTCTCAAATGAAATGCATACACACATGAACATGATCTTACCAGAAATAAACAAATTTCTAGAACTGAACTTTTTACAATGGATGGAAAACCATGCAATTACCAGCAGCTAGAAACTAGTGCTCCAGGTGATAAATGCATCAACATGCATAAGACTAATTTGGCACAGGCAGAGTTATTTCAAGTATCCAAGCAATTTGAATGGCTACCACGGAAACTTACATACTGAAGATAAATGTACTGTACACAGAAAAAGGGGAAAACGACATGTTTATACTTACGAGCATACTAAATGATGACATAAATGATAATTATCCAAAAGAAGATGGCACTTATCACTTTCCACACCAGAAAAAGGAAGGTAAATAATCATGTCAGACATGTACGTCTCAAACCACAGGCTGGAATCGATATGCTGAAATGTCAAACTTAATAAACCTAGGACATCAGGTACAAATGAAACGGCTGGGAAACTGAAAAGAAGGCAATGCATTGAGCAATCACAGCACAGCAATGCGGTAGTGTATTTAAATGAAAGAATGTCAGAATTTGCACACAACGGCAATATATACCAGACACTGAGACAGAGTATCCCCCAAGAGGCTGCACCTTAGAGGCATCAGGGCAGGAATTTTGGGTGATAAGCGCACTAGAAAGCATGGAACCAATCCAAATGACGCGATGCAAGAGCCTAAGAAAAGATCCCCCATGGGTAAACATGGGTGTCTTCATTCGATAGCACGAAGTCAAACAACCCCGGCTGTAACCGCCATACCAAAATGTCTACTTGATGAGCCTAGGACAGCAGGTACAAAATGGAATTGGGAACTGACATGGAGACAATGCATCAAGCAATCACAGCGGAGCAATGCAGTCAGGTATTTCAACGAAAGGAGATTAGAATTCCCAACAAAAAGGCAATATGTGAGGCATCATATCATATTCATATAGAGAGAGCGGCATCGGGGCTGGAACTTTTGGGCAATGAGCGCATCAGAAACCATGGAACCGATCCAAATCGGCGAGAACCTACGAAACGATCCCCTCCCATGGCATGGACCGCGTAAAAACGGGATCTTTAATCGATCGCGCGAAGTCAAAGGACCCCGAATCAGACTCAGGCGTCAAAGGCCTCCGGGGGGGAATGAAAGGATACACCGTCTTGAAGGCGCCCTTGCCGAGAACCTCCGTGTACTGCAAGAGTGCGGAATGCGTGAGCACGGGAGCGGGGGGCGAGGGATCAGAGGCCAAATCGAGCGGAGGCGGGGAGCGTGGTCGGGAAGGGAGGCATTACCCGCCCGTAGCGGCCGGTGGGGTCGACCTCGGCGAACTCCGGCTCCGTCCGTCTCCGTCTCCGGCGGCGTGGGTGGCATCGCGGGCGGGCGGGCGGGCTGGGGAGGTTTGCCGTTTTGGGGCCGTCGCGGCTGGGCGCTTAATTGGGATCACAGGGGGCTCGCGCTCGCCTCCCTTTCCGGCCGGAAAGCAACCTTTACTCTCTCGAGTCTTGAGAGAGAGTTGTGTGTGAGACTGAGACCCGACGTCCCGACCCGACGACTCCACCTCGACCCACCACGGCACCACCCCAGACGACAACTCCAACTGCGACTGCGTGCTGGACTACTCGATCGTCGTCGTGTGAAGGAGACGAAGGTCAGAGTCACACAGCCTCACAAGCACAGGCAGGCTCCGCTCCTCTCATCTCAATGGTCTGTCAGTTTGTTCTGCCACGTTCCATTCCAGTGTTGGGAAACGGGGAAGGTAAAAAGCTCATCCCTCATTCCAAATTCCAAGTTTGTTCTGTCCGTTCCAAATTATAGCTTACTACGTATATGTCTAGATATTAAAGAATCTATAAAAAAAAGAAAATCAAAATGACCTATAACTTGAAACTGAGGAAGTAATAGAGAGAGAGTTTATTATATATCTAGACAAAAATATATATCTAGATAGTCAATAAAAAACATAAACAAATTTTTGGGCTCAAGATTTAGGTATAAAAGAAATAATTGTTTATGCCAAAAGATCGAATTTTGTTTAGTGTGTGAACACCCATGACAATTGTGGTTCATCTCTTCACCTCGTCGATCGACCTCCTCAAACACCGCTACTATCTCCTCTAGCTCGCCATGCAGAGCACGGCGTCCTGCACAGAGGCGCCTCATTGCATCTGCGTCAGAAACAAGCATTGATAGGAAGATCAGGATTCCATGGCTCGAAGGCCACGGCGGTGAGGCGACCTCGTGGTGTTCACGGAGTGCGATGCCATGGAGCGGCGGTGTAGAGCCAAGCTCGGCAACTGCGGCTCCAATCTCTGCAAGCTCAGTGGTCATGCTATATGTGAAGCATCCCGTTGGGACCAACACCCACAATGAGGCTCTATCTGGGACACTGCTCATCAGCGGTGGATTAGGCGCGGTGCTGGCGTTCCGACCACGCTGCACCCTATCCTGCATCACACATTACGCTGAAAGCAACAACGTACTGGCGTGGTGGGAGTGCACACTTCAGAAGGTACGGAGGAAGCGTGTTGGTGGCAAGACCAAGCGTATGGGCGAACCATGCAGATACACAAGTTTTGTAAGCGGCTGATGCGGCATCGTGCAGGCCGCCTATAGGAGTATTAAGCCCACTTGCATCACTATTTATAGGAAGATAGACTTGTCACCTGTGGTGGTGTGGCCTTGAGTGCTTTGTGCTCCTACGTTGTATGTTATTTGGACCGTTTTTTCTTTTAAACTTTAACTCAGTCAATATGTGTCCATTATATATGAAGTTTTTACCATAGATTCTACATATCAATAGAATATTAGCATAAAAATTTCCCTGTAAAAGGACTAAGGAAACATCCTCTTTCAGTTTATAAAAGAAAACGTAGATCTATAACTACACCAAATATTTTATTCTAAAATGTAGACCTAGTCAAGAGGAGTTAAAAAAATAGTTTTGCTATTTTTTATTTTTCTATTTCTATAATTTTCCACATCATTTACAAGTTAGCTGTTTTGCTAGAAAAAAAACCGAAAAAAAGAAAAGGGGACAGGCCATGGCTCAGCTCAGTCTACTGGCGCAAAAGGCCCACACGACAGATTTCAGCCCAGCAGGAGGAGGCCCAACATCGGCTGAACTTTTACATGAGAAATCCTCGAGTTTCTGGAATTCAATTTAGATCCTTCCACCTTTTCTTTCTCTCTTGCACTTTTTTACCTGGAACCCTTCCTTTTCTTCTCTCTCTTTTTCTCATCCTCTTCCCCAAACCAGCACCCGATCTCAGGCACATACGTGCCGGCGGAGAACAGATCGGACATGGACAGGTGATTAGGCTGGACGAAAATTTATACGTGACAGAAATTTTGTCTCTTTATTATTACATATAGAAGGAAGTACTTGAGAAGAAAAATGAAAGAAAATCATGCAGTTACATCCCAGAGTACTACACAGTTAAAAGTCAATAAATATAACGACTTACAAAACCACAGTTTGAAACACACAACTTCATTTTCCTAGGAAACGAACGAATTACCGCCAAGGTTACCACACAGTTATAAGTGGGGAATACAACGAGAACTATAGCTGCACAGATCCCCCTCAAAGCACTCGAGTACGAGACAAGGTTACACACAGGGGCCAGATCTTCATAAGTTACATGCATTTCTCTTGGTAATAATTCAGAAAACACAAAATTCATAAAACCATGTACCTACAACTGATGTTTTTTAGTTGGCCGGGGAAAATTTAGAAGTAGTCAATACGGCACAAGTATCGGTGTTTTAGAAGAAATAAAAGAAACCTAAACAATTTTAATAATATAAAAATCCATAGGAACTTACATGGAAAAAAAAACAGAACAGGTAGTAGTCAGTAGACGCGTATGCAAGGCACGACTCCATTAAAGCACACGCAGTTCAACATGTTACATAGAAGGCGACATAATAAAATATAACAAACATGTAAATGATACTCAAAATGAGACGCAAATCTACTCCACACCGCCGTCGCTGTTGACGTCGTCGTCTTCTGGAGGTGCGTTTAGCAAGCCAACGTGATTTCCCAGCACAGCTGCAATAGCTTGTAACTGCAGTTGCATAGTTTGTAACTTTCTCTTCGCGCGACCCGATCAACGCGAGGGAGCCCCAGAACACTTGCCACATCGTCCAACTTGTTGAATGTGGCGTGCATGACTTCGACTGCGAACTGATTGTCCTTGATGAGGCGAAAGTGGTGCTCCTCGTTCCTCTTCGCCTGATCCTTCCTCTCCTTCACCAAAGCTGGATCTTTAGCTGAAGACTCACATGAGGAAAACCCACGCTGGCGAAATCGGAGTGTGGTACAAAGGCAGTGTGGATGTTGCTGGGTTTTTTTATATGAAAACTGTTTGGAAGAACCTGTAGCACCTGATTTTAAGGACAAAGCCGGATACACACCATATGTGAGTCCAAAAAGTCAAATCATATATATGGCTACAAATAGAGGTAATATTAAAGTACAATGCTTAATATATAACGTACTTAGTACAAAAGTACAACCTTGGACAACAAATAGCGGTAAGAGTACAACTCTGATCCTCAGGTGAAGACTCCAACTCTACAGGGACAGCTGACTGGTTGATCACAAACCTAAACTCCTCCTGACTGTAGCAATCTGGTACCTATCTGATACCCATCCAGGATTTTTTCAAAGAATTAAAAAGTAAAGCAAGTGTAAATATATGTCGTACTCAACAAATATAACATGGGGTTCATGACGCTCAAAAAGGTTGACACTGATTTACGGCTATTAGCTTTTAGTGAGCCATAATTTTAGCAATTGAGTAGGAACAAATTTAGCATAAGCCCCAAATAACCAGATGATCATGTACCAGGAATAATGTATAGCATAAACAAATTAATCACAGATGTTCTTCTATTCCATAAGGGTCCCAAGGCCGTTCATGATCGTAAGCACGGCTGATATATCTGTTTTACACTATGCAGATGTTGTACAATTTCACCACAAGTCGTGATTTTCATATGCCATCACCTCTTCCAAGGGAGTGTGGTAGGTAACACTAGGAGATCGTTCGCAGGTTCCACTAAAAGGTAGCAACCCGCTAAGGATTACCCATCAATTAGTAAGATTCCTGTCCAAGGTGTGACTAACAAAAGACAAAGAAACCAAAGTGCACCCCCTTGGCAAGCCGAAATCAAACCAATCGGAACCCCTCTTACGCCTTTCGGTAAGCTGCCACAAAGTAGTAAAAATCTGATACTAAGTCAAGCTAGAGCCATATAGCTTGTAGTTGTCACTTACAGATAAGTCCTTAGAGAGAGAACACTACTACACAAAAAGTTTTACAAGGCATTTCCAAAATGGCCTCAAAGGCGGGCGGGCCGATTGCCCGCCTCGGTTATTCATGGCAGGGCAACTGGCCCAGTAACCACCTCCGTTAATGCTTAACCGAGGTGGGAAATATAACTGAACCGCCTCGGATAATGCCTATTAACCGAGGCAGGCATCCTAAGACAACCGCCTCGGTAAATCCTTAACCGAGGCGGGCATTCTAACTTAGTCACCTCGATAAATCAGGCCTAGCCCGCTAGCCCACACCAGCCCACTACCATCAGCAATATATAAATGAAATTAGAAACCCTAACACTCACTCTCCCTCTCCTTTCTTTCTCGCAGGCCGCGCCCTTCTCTCTGCGGTGCGCTCGGCACCGCGACCGTGACTTCCCTCTCCTTCCCTCGCGACTTCCCTCCTTCCCTCACGACCTCCTCCATCTCTCGATGGCGCCCCTCTCCTCCACTGCGGCTCTCTCCCCCATCGCCCCCACAGTGCCCCTATCCCCCCCCCACGACGTGGCCTCCCTCTCCATCCCTTGACGTGGCGGTGAGGCCTCCCTCTCCCTTCGATGACACGCCCTCCATCTCCCTTCGGCGAGCGGAGCAGCGGCGGATCGGGTGGCTCCCTCTTCTCCCTCCCCTAGCTCCGTGGATATGGCGGCGGCATGCACAGGGAGGCCGGATCCGGTGATGGGGAGGCCAGATCCGGCATCGACTCCCTCTTCTCCCTCTCCGACGGGCGCGGATCAGGCGGTGGCTCACGCGTGGAGGGTGGATTTGGCTTCCCTGGCGGTGGATCGGGTGGCGGGGAGCATGTGGAGGCTGCATCCAGCTTCCTTGGCGGTGGATCAAGCGACAGGGAGCCTGTAGTGGCGGTGGCGGGGAGCGTGCAGGGGCGGCGGCGGGGAGCGTGCATGGGCAGCATTGGGGAGGCCCAGATCCAGGCCCAGTTGGGCTACTACTTTTTTCTCTTTTTTGTTTTTTAATTTGATTTATCGAAGCTGGCATTTCAACCACCTCGGTAAATACCTGATTTACTGTGACCTTTTGGCCATGGCGGCTGTGATGCCCGCCTCGGAAAATCAGTTTTGCCCACCTCGGCTAAGATTCCTGTAGTAGTGAGAAACTAGAGCACCATAAAAACCCAATGCTCCAGCCCTCTTAAGCTAAGTTGCTAAAAAGCATATTTTAACGTTTATTGCATATACCATTAGTCAAGTTACATGTCATAGTTATTTAATTCGAGCCTAGCAATTTACTACCCAATGCAATATTCTATAGGTGTCAAGGTATAATGCTAGGATATCCTTAGCGATGACAAGGTAGACACATGCACATAAATTAAGTGGCATTAAAGTGAATAGGTAACAATGATGATCACATGCTATACTTAGTGGCGGACCCAGGATCTGAGACTAGGGTAGTCCTAGTAAAAAATTTCATGTGTAATACTATAAAATCCAAACAAAAAGTTCGGCAAACATAGCTATAAATTAACCAAATTATGATAATACATTAAAAAGGTTGGAAACTTACATAAATACTCCCTCCATACGGGTAAAGAAAGTCGTTTAGGACATAATTTAGAATACCAAGGAGTGATTAATTAAGGGATATTTTTCCCTGTTTTCTCTTATTAAATAGGGTTGCGGGTATCAATTATCCAACAAACTTTTTGTAGCTGGATTGGTAAGCTGCGCTGTAGCCCGAGGTAGGAGGTCCCTAGTTCGATCCCTCTTAGGCGCGTTATTATTTTGGAGAGCTCGTGGATTTGCGGTGTCTTCGGCCTGGGCTGAGACGAGAGTGACTGGGCAAGTGAAAGGTCCTAATGGCTAGAGGGAGGGGGTGGCCTAATAAAATTTCTACAACAACACTTAACAAAGTAGTTAGATAATTATGAGGCGAAGCAAGTGTTGCGCTAGCCTACTCAAAAAATAAGCCACCTACCACAATTTTAGTTTAGATAGTATTTATTCACACAATAGCTACGATGCTACTCTATGTTAGTGTGCTCTCAAAGGCTAACTAAAGAGCCACACCAACCAAGCAAGCAAGCTCTTACAACTAGGTACACTAAAGAGCTTGACAACTAGTTTGCGGTAATGTAATGAGAGTGATCAAGAAGGTTATACCACCGTGTAGATGAAGGAACTAATCAATCACAAGGATGGATAACAATGAAGACCAATTCACCTTGGAATCAATGATGAACACAATGGTTTTTACTGAGGTTCACTTGCTTGCCGGCAAGCTAGTCCTCGTTGTGGTGATTTACTCACTTGTAGGTTCACGCGCTAATTGGCTTCACACGTCCAAACCCTCAATAGGGTGCCACACAACCAACACAAGATGAGGATCACACAAGCCACGAGCAATCCACTAGAGTACCTTTTGGCTCTCCGTCGGAGAAAGGTCAAGAACCCCTCACAATCACCACGATCGGAGCTGGAGACAATCACCACCCTCCGCTCAACGATCCTCGCTGCTCCAAGCCAGTCTAGGTGGCGGCAACCACCAAGAGTAACAAGCGAAATCCATAGCGAAACACGAACGCCAAGTGTCTCTAGATGCAATCACTCAAGCAATGCACTTGGATTCTCTCCCAATCTCACAAAGATGATGAATCAATGATGGAGATGAGTGGGAGGGCTTTGGCTAAGCTCATAAGGTTGCTATGTCAATGAAAATGGCCAAAGGTGTGAGCTTCAATCGGCCATGGGGCTTAAATAGAAGCCCCCCATGAAATAGAGCCGTTGTACCCTTTATTGGGCACAACACGGGCTGACTTGGACGCTCCGGTCATAGTTGACCGGACGCTGGACCTTAGCGTCCGGTCGCCCAACAACAGCCACGTGTCCCACCTTTAACTGGTAACTTGAGGTGACCGAACGCTGCGCTATAACTGACCGGACGCTGAGCCACCAGCGTCCTGGTCGTTTCCAGTAAGGTTCTAGAAACGCCTTTTGCCCACCGGACGCGTCCGATCAAGCACGACCTGGACCCTGTCATCGTCCGGTCAGAGACCCTAGCCTCTGAGCGCTGTCCGACAATAGGACCAGACACACCTCGCCAGCGTCCAGTAGTCCATGACCTAGAGTCCAGTTGATTGACCGACAGTGGCGTCTACGCTGCCACACTTAACTGGACGTGCCGGTCCTTCTGAGACCAGCGTTCGGTCACTTAGTGATCAGCAAGACTAACTCATTTTCACCTCTAACTTCTTCACCCTTGCTCAAATGTGCCAACCACCAAGTGTATCATCCTTGTGCACATGTGTTAGCATATTTTAACAAACTATTTTCAAGGGTGTTAGCATTCCACTACATCCTAAATGTATATGCAATGAGTTAGAGCATCTAGTGGCACTTCAATAACCGTATTTCGATACGAGTTTCACCCCTCTTAATAGTACGGCTATCAAACCTAAATGTGATCACACTCTCTAAGTGTCTTGATCTCCAAAACAAAATAGTTCCTATGATTTATACCTTTGCCTTGAGCTTTTTGTTTTTCTCTTTCTTCTTTCCAAGTCCAAGCACTTGATCATCACCATGGTATCATTATCATCATGCTATGATCTTCATTTACTTCATCACTTGGAATGTGCTACCTATCTCATAATCACTTGATAAACTAGGGTAGCACTTAGGGTTTTATCAATTCACCAAAACCAAACTAGAGCTTTAAATCTCCCTCTTTTTGATAATTGATGACAACCCTTATACAAAGATATGAATTGAAATTCAATTGAATCCATGTTGCTTGCCCAAACATATTTACCATGTGTAAAAGAATATGGACAAATTTTATGAACCCCAAATGGTAGCAATTGCTCCCCCTACATATGTGCTAAGAGTTTGGATTGTAGCTTGCACATATGCTTAGATAGGAAATATAGGAGACAATGTCTACCAATTGATGCTAAGGTATAAAAGATGGACCTTTGAAGCGTGATACCAATCGGAGTGCACCATTATACCATCTTTAACATCATGGTTAGTTCTATACTTACTTGAGAACATACTTTGAAAAGATACCACTTGTAAAAATTTACTTGGAAATAAAAGTTATCTAGTGATTTCGTTTCATCATTCAATCTTATAACTAGCATACATCACACAAGCATGGATAACGAAATTAAAACTTGTGCCATGCAAGCAAACATATGAAATGCACATTCAAATGCACCATGCAAGTTTATGAGCTTGCTCCCCCTACTTGTGTGCTTAAAATTTTAATTGATTCTTTCTTTTGTCATATTTCTCCCCTTATGTCGAGTTCTCCCCCTATCACTTATATCTTTATTTCTCTTCCCTTTGTGTTGTCTTTTCACTTATCTTTGTGCACTATCTCTCCCCCTTTGTCACTTATGTCTATGTTTCACTTATATCTTTGTTTCTCTCCCCCTTTGTCATCAATGACCATAAAGACTTAAAATATAGATAGTACCACTTGTAGGGTCGAGATTATCAATGTCGATCAATGAGGTGAGAATCATTTTTCAAATTTGGTCCAATCTAGATTATTTACCAAAGATGTTTAACTCGGTTTGATCCAAGGACAAGCTTCTTCACACCTCCGAAAAAGGGTTATGTTGTACCATGTTGAGTTAAACACTTATAGTTCATATTCTAGATTAAACACTAGGTTTACAAGCCCACAAACATGTCATATGCTATCACTAGATCAAGTCAAGCATAGAAGCAATAGTGATACCATATAAACATCAAATTCATTTGATTTTCATAAATGAGCCTAATAAACTAGAACCACTTGAAAGGTCCTAATGAGATTGAAAATATGACTAGATGTCTGGGTTTTAGGCATCGTACATCACAACTTGTTCGGAAAACTTCTAAATTTTTTACCACAGCCTCTACATACGATGACACGACACCTCGACAAGTTTCGTGATTTTCAGGACTTCGTTTGCATTTTATATAATTAAAAAACACTTTTTTTAACTAAGTTGGTGGTCATGTTTCGTGAAACTAGATGTTCGAAATTTCACGAATGTCCCTACACACGGCCTCAAAATACAATAAAAACATGAATACCATTTTTTGAATCGCTTAATTCCAATATTTCATGCACCTGCAGTTCAAATTTACTTTTTTGAGAAAAATTCAAGTAAACATAAAAAAATTTAAAAAATATATCAAAAAGTCATAGAAAAGTTCCAAATTGGAACATGTGCTTCAAGGTATTGTATAAATGCCATAGAAAAAATTTGAAAACAAAAATAAAAAAAATAAAAATACTTTGCCGAGTGTCGGAATTGGCACTCGGCAAAGGAACCTCTTTGCCGAGTGATAGGCTTGCAGCACTCGGCAAAGAATATTCATAATTTTTTTTCATCTTTTCGGATTAAAAGAAACCCCCCTTGAATTTCTTTGTCGAGTGCCCGCATCTCGGCACTCGACAAAGGGCCGCCCCAATTAACTCTAGCGGGCCGACCGACCCGCTCCCACTCTCCCACTCTCCCACTCTCCCTCTCACAGTCGCGCGCCCCGGCTCTGCCCCGCTGCCGCTGGACCACCGGCGTCGCCGGACCTCCGTCCGCGGCCTGGCCCGTGCCCGGGTCTGTCCCTCCCCGGCCGGTGATGCGTCGCCCCACCCCGGCCCCACCCTGGCCCCTGTCCCTCCACCGCCCTGACCTCCGCCGCAGCCAGGCCCCGCCCTAGCCCTGCTCTGCCAGTCGGACGCGGACCAACCGGTGGTGCCCTGCCCCGGCTGCCCTCCGCCCCTGAACCGTCGGAGTGGAGGAGAGGAGGAGCAGGGGAGTCGAGGAGAGAAGGGAGGTGGAGGAGAGGAGAAGGGAGAAGGAAGAAAGAGAAGGGAGGAGAAGGAGAAGGGAGGATGAAGGAGAAGAGAGGAGGAGCCTCGACCACCGGCCACTGCCCCTCGCCGTTCGTCCCCATCGTCGTCCCTGCCCCTCGCTGGAGACGAAGGTGACCCCGGCACCACGTCACCTGACTCCACCGCCACCCAAGGTATAAAGCCCCCCTCGGTTGTCAGCCTTCGTGCCTTGTATGTCATTGACGGCCTTCGTGCCGTATGTGGATGTGTGGGCCTTCATGCCGTACGTGGATGTGTGGGCCTTCGTGCCGTATATATGCTGTCGACCATCATGACCGGCTTTTTTCTTGTAGGTTTTGGAAATCTCCCCAGTATAGGGGAGGTTCTGCCAAAATTTTTAACTTATAGTATTATAATTCTTCTTTTGCAGAGCAGGACCTGTCGGAGGGGACCCAGAGTACGTAGGCGACCCCGATCGTCTTCGTCGGTGCTGCGGTCCTGCCTGCACAGCGTCGCCTTGCCACTACCCCGCTAGCCTGACTCCACTGCCATCCCTAGGTATAAATAACCTCTCTTCCTTATCGTTGTCGTAGATTGGTGTAACCCAGTTAGGCATCTTCCGTTCGAAACAGATACGGTTGGAGGTATGTGGATCTTCGCATATCTAAGACCTGTATCTGTTTCATATTATCCACTTTTTTGGATAGCCCGTGGATGCGTAGATGGGGTAGTTTCCTATGTTCTGCTTTGATCTGAGACAGAGTTTCAGCACCACCTCCCTTTTGTTCTCCGGATACACACTCTCCCTTCCAAGATGTGTATCGGGAGAACAGCGGAGAGGTGCTGCCTGAAATTCTATCTCGGGTTGGAGTAGAGCATGTAAACTAACCTCATCTACGCATCCGTGGGTGGGATTAGGACCTATCCTCACCCATTAGACAGTAGGCACGCCGTTCAGATGCAATTGGTGGTTATATTACTCACTCATGTATATGCTAGAGGATGGATAACCGTGAGTGGATGTACATGGGCCGCCCAAGTCAGGCTGAAATCACCCCTGAATGGATGGACAAGACCGAGGGTTTCTTGAACCAAGCATTTGGCAAGGCAGCTAATGGAGCGAGAGACACATTCTGTCCCTGTAGTGAATGTGGAAATAGGAAAAGAAAAACAAGGAAGATCATGGGGGAACATCTTTGCAAGTATGGATTTACACCAAACTATACTCGGTGGGTGTTCCATGGTGAAGCCCATCGTACTAGAGAGGAGGTGGTGAGACCACGCTTGGAGGCGTTTGATGCTGATGGCGGGGTAGCAGGATGGTTAGGTGACTTTCACGAAGCAACGTTCGCTAAAAGACCTACAGAGGAGGAGGAGCCAGAGCCAACCGGAAAGGTGTTCTACCAAATGTTGTCTTCGGCATAGAAGCTCCTACACGAGAAGGCAACGGTTTTCTCAACTGGATGCCATTGGACGCCTAATGGGGTTGAAGTCCCAGTACAACATGAGTCGAGCCTGCTTCGATGGTATGTTGGCTAGTTATTGGTGGGCTGCTTCCGGAGTGTCATATTCTACCGAGCAGGTTCTACGAGTCACAGAGACTCCTTCGTGCACTTAAGATGCCGTATGAGCAGATACATTGTTGTCCGAAGGGGTGCGTCCTATTTAGGAAAGATCACATGTTGTTGCCTTTCTCGTAGTCGGATGCACACGGTGGCCAGCCAGTTGGTCAACTCAAGGCATATGCTCTGGCTCACATGGGCAAGGCGACGGTCCGACATCGAGTACGACCCAGATGCCCCGCTTGAGGCGTACACCAACTCCAGCGTCCACACCCGCCTCTCTTTCGTACACGGAGGCGGCAAGGTCAGTCCATGGGCCGGGCTACGATCTGAGAACTGAGGAGCGCCTTGATCCTCAGCTCGTGATGAGGGTGGGGCAAGGCAAGAAGCATGGGCGGTTCTAGATTGGTGACGGCGTCCTCGACACAGCCTCTACTCCTCTCCACCAGCTTCGAGCAGCGAGCACAAGCTCAAGCGTGCCCATACGCCAACGGCCGACCGCGGTGTCGGCACTCCAGGTAAGCATTCCTGTTTCATTCGTCAGTTCTTTGACTTTTACATACCTTACCTATGCATTATTGAAACATTGGGGTCAAATATTGTAGGCCCAGGTGCAGGAACTGCAGGCCGAGCGGGAGGCCGAGCAGCAGAGGCTACAGGCTTTGGAGGCCCAACGAGAGCAAGATCAGCGGCAGATGGCCGAGATGATCAAGCTCATGCAGCAAATTGGCCAGCAACAAGGTTGGGCGATCCCACATACACTGCTTGCTCCAGATCCACCTCCACAATGTCCTGATTCTACCCCTGGTGAGTATAAGTACGAAGTTTTACTTTTTATGCTGAAACTTAGAGAAACCTAGTGAAACCTAGAGAAACCTAGTGGTGGTGGTGGTGGTGTGGTGGTGGTGGGTGGTGCGAATATTTATCTTGCATATTTATCTCTTCTCTTGTCGCTCACGTGCAATCTCTTCTATTTTGTGCTACATCAATCGGGGGCGGCGTCGAACCACCTTGGAGGGTCGCCGGGATCGCACGTTGGGCCATCCCAACCCGGCCCGTTGCCGTGAGCTTCAAATGGCAGCCGTTGTGATATAATGCACTTGTGAACTTTGTGAACTATGCTTGTGTGTTTGGACTTTGGACTTGGGAGTCGAGATTGTGATACTTGTATGCTATGTTTGTGTTTGTGGTGGATTGTGATATATATTTGTGTGAGATATATATATATATATATATATATATATATATATATATATATATATATATATATATATGTATATCTTGCAACGATGGAAGACTAAAAACAAAAAAAATTGAATTTTTTCACTTCTTTGCCGAGTGTCATGACCATGACACTCGGCAAAGCTGGGAATCTGGGACACTAAGCTTCTCAGCTTTGCCGAGTGCCATGGTCAAGGCACTCAACAAAGAAAATTAAAAAAAAAACTGCTTTGCCGAGTGCCTACCTACAGCACTCGGCAAAGAAAATCAAAAAAAAAGAAAACAAGCTTTGCCGAGTGCTAGATGCAGGCACTCGGCAAAGCATTTTTTAAAAAATAAAATAAAAAACACATTTCTTTGCCGAGTGTCGACGCGTGGCACTCGCCAAAGAGGCCGTCACCATGACCTGGCCGTCACGGCGGCTTTTCTTTGCCGAGTGCCGTCGTGGCACTCGGAAAAATCCTTTGCCGAGTGCCCGACATGCGGCACTCGGCAAAGAAGCCTTTGCCGTGAAGGGATATGACGACAGCTCTTTGCCGAGTGCAGCACTCGGCAAAGGCTTTGCCGAATGCAAAACCTTCTTTACCGAGTGCAATGCCTTCTTTGCTGAGTGCAATTGCACTCGGCAAAGCACGCGTCTGCTGTGCTTGCAGAACCTAAAACGAAGGAGGGGAATTTCAAATGGAGTAAAACGGATGAGATACAACTTCTCAAAGCCTGTGCAAAGCTGATCGAAGCGGGTTTCATCAAACAAGGGGATGGAAGTTTGAGCAGAGATGCCCTGAAGTTGTTATGTGATGGACCCAGTCTAAAGGGTAGGACACAAGAAAACATTCTTAACAAATGGCGCAACATGAAAAGATTGTGCAATAGATTTTGCAAGTACATGTGTCTGCCAGACAAGAGACGCCTTAAGAAGGAAGTACATGCACTACTCTCTTCAAATCTCTTGCACATGCGTGTTTGACTAAAATTATACTGCATTAATTAGGAGTATGTTTTGATATGACATGTTTGGTTTCCAGAATAGATCGCGGAAATATAAGGGCTTGTTACATGGTGATTATCCTGATGAGGTGGAACTTTGTTTTCTTAAAAACACAGGTTTTGCTATCAAAGGTTAGAGTTAGACAGGGATAAGTCAAGGTGTAAAGGTTTGCTAGAAAAGAGCAAGAGGAGCAGCTTGTAGCCACTAAGCTTACCTCCATTGGAAGGTAATTTGGATGCTTCTGGTCGGCAACTTGCAGACAGGGCAGGTAGGTGTGCTGGATGGCAAAAGCCATAGGTCTCTTGAAAATATTGTACAACAGACCTCAATGTGGCGCCTCCATCAACAGGAAAACTGCGGCAAATGACACCAACTGCATCAGACGAATCCACCAACTGAAGATAGCTAGTAAACTGTAAAGGATAGGGAATTTACTTACTAATGAAACTGCATCAGACGAATCCACCAACTGCTTGAAGGTGCAGCAAGGTCCGTCGTGCCTGATCTACTTGTTCTATACTCACCTCATTGTCATTAGGAACTAGCTATTTATTATCTATTTAGCCAGTAGGAGCAAACCATTCTACCTGACCTAAAATTTGTAACTAAAATATAGTTGGATGAACGTTTAACAGAGGAACAATTTGTACCCAATGTAGCAGCCTTCTGAAATTGTTAGTAAATAAATATAAGAAACGATTCTGATCGTTGTTTAAGACTTTTGGTACAGCTAGTCGCATCATGAACAAGATCCATCATCTAGAAAACATGACTCGAACTGAATGAACCACTTAGAACTTAAGCACTGCAAGTACTATGGTTGACAACACAAGCACCCCCCACCACACACACACACACAAACCCAAATCATGTCTTGGATTGTATATCACAGATGCACCCAACCAATTTTTTTTTTTTGAACGCAATGGCAGGAGCTCTGCCTTTCAATTAAGATGGGAAAAAGAAAGTTTATGTACAAACAAAGGCACTCGAGGTTATAGATTCAAACCCCCACAAGCATGCAAATTAGGGAAACACACGGCCCAAAAGGGGTGGGGGCAATAGCTACACATAAGCGAGTGCTCTCTTCCTTTGCTCTATGTCTTCCTTTATCCTTGCAGCCACCTGCGGCACCGTTTCCATCTTGTTGTCGAAGATTCTCCTATTTCTCTCTTTCCAAATATTCCAAAAGGTGTAGATTACTATCCCGTTAAGCCGCCTACGCTCGGATCTTGGCACTTTCCTCGCCACCTCTTCCCACCATGATCTGATATCGGTGGGGTCCACCTGGGGTTGCTGCTGAAGCTGAGTGAAGTTCTCCTACGAGAGGATTTGTTCCCAAACCGCCTTTGCGAAGGGGCAACGTAGGCATAGGTGGAGGCCACTCTCTAAAGGACCATTGCAGAGCACGCATTGTTGATGGTGTGGCCACCCTCTCCTCTGTAGGTTTTGCGACGTTAGAATTTTATCTTGCACTAAGATCCAGGCAAAGATCTTGCATCTGTTCTCCACTTGCGCTTTCCAGATCAACTCTGTACAGAAGGGGACGATCGAGCCTCTGAACTGTATTCTATAGGCCGAACGGGTGGAGTAGTTCCCATCACTGGTCCACCGCCAGATGATGATGTCCTGGACGCCCTGCTGTAGGTGCACATCTTGTATCCGTATCCAAAGGGACACAAACTCCTCTCTATGGACATCCGAGGTGATTTTCCTTCATAGCTTGTGCATCCAATTGTTGTTCCGGAGCTCTTGTTGCACCGTTCGGTTTCTCCTTGAAACTAGGCGAAACAAGTTCGAGGCTAGGTACCTAGGAGCTTGTTCATCGAGCCAATTGTGGTGCCAAAAGCTAGTCTTTGCACCATGTCCCCCAAAGTTATAATGATTGAGGAGTTGAAGAGGAGACGATCATCATCAGAACATGGAAGCTCGGAGCCGTTCCAAGACTTGGAATCGTCCACCCATTCCTGCCAAAGCGATCGTAACTGGAGGGCTCTCCCAAATCTATCAAGGTCGGGGACGCCTAAACCACCTAGTTCTTTTGGCCTGTTAACTGTTGGCCAGTTAACAAGGCAGTGCCCGCCATTGGCGTTCTCCTCCCCCTTCCACAGGAACGATCTCCTGATTTTGTCAATCTTTTTCTTAGCCCATGCAGCTAGAGGAAACACCGTCAGGTGGTAGGTTGACATGGAGGAGAGGACTGATATTACTAGAGTGAGACGTCCCGCTCTGTTAAGCCATCTTCCTTTCCACTTGGGTAACCTCTGCCCGATACGATCTATGAGAGGTTGCACGTGGATCTTTTGCAGCAGAAGCCTAAATCTAGGGCATATCAAGCAGACCTGCAATGTGAATACCTCCTTTCCTTGGTGAGCCGCGCAAATACCCTCCTTGTCCGCCGCGTACCAACCACGATCCCCCACCCACCGGTCGATCTTGCCGCAAGGAGAGTCGGGCGCAGCAAGTGGAGCCCGGCAGGATCCCTATTGGTGTCGGGGCCACGGTCACACGACACACGTCACGAGCCGCCGTCGTTACATCTGCCTTCACGGCCACAGTGGGGTTGTCTCGGCAGTGGCGCCTTCTCATCCTTGACGACCCGAGAGGCCATCTAATCTAGGCGCACGCACCTGGCTCGTTGCCGCGACGGGCGCCGAGGACACCTCGTTGGTCGGCACGGAAGTCAGGCCAATGCGAGCCGAATTGCATTTCGACCTTGAGCGCCCGTACGTACACATCAGCCACGCCACCGTCTGTCTGAATCAGCCGCCTTTGCTTGGTGGGCAGCAGCCTCACCGCAGAGGGTTTCTTACCCCTGAACAGTGAACACGCTGCAGAAAAAAAAAGGTTTCCAGGCATGGCAGACTTTGGTCCGCAGATACGCGAACAAATGAATTTTGACAAGGAGTATTCAGTAATATGAACTGCTCACTACAAATTTAATGCCAGCGAATTAATTCCAGCACAACAGTCAAGGTTAGAGCACCAAACGAGGCTGGTGGTGTTTAAATCCACAGAATAAAGTTTAGGGATGTCACATCAGGTATCGCATGGAATATTCAGATATTAATAAAAAACAAATTACAGAATCCGTCAGTAATCTACGAGACGAATTTATTAAGCCCAATCAATCATTCATTAGCACACATTTACTATAGCACAATATTGATTAATTAGGCTTAAAAATTCGTCTCGTAAATTAGTCACAATCTATGCAATTAGTTAATTTTTAATCTATATTTAATACTCTATACATAGTGTCAAACATTCGATGAGATATGGAGTAAACTTAAGAGGAAGAAACTAACCAAGGCCATAGTAGATATATAGATAGATCATTAGGTAACATCCTCGTGTACATGCTTTTTCATCACAGTTTCACCTTGCATTTACTTACAGAAGGACCTCTCGTCATAGGCAGCTACACGCACCCACCATCTCTAACTCCCTATAATCAAGTATAGTGCTACAGTATCATCAGCTCACCCATCCACCAGCAAAAGGTCAGGGGGCGGGGATGGAAAAACCAAGAAAAGAGGCGGCTAGACAAGCGTGGAGTTTGGAGGGGTGATGCCCATCATCTTGTAATACGCCTTCTCTGCCTCCGCCATCCTCGTCTGGAACATGCCCCATTCCTTCCTGCACCGCGCCCTCACCTAAACGACAGATAAATAAACTGTCATTCATAAGCTCCCATGGACAACAATATGATAACTGCTTAGAACATAAGCAACTTCCTTCCTGAAAACCACTCTACAGCAAGTTTTCAGGCAATAAACCGTACCCCTTCCCATGACGCTCTTCCAGTTTTCTGACTGCCCCTGCAAGGTTTTTATATACGAATTATGATGGTAAGAAAATGGTCAAAAACCCAAAGTTCACATATTCAAATTAAAGAAAGAAAAAAACATAATATTTCTCCTTACCTCGGTTCCCCAGAGAAGGAACCACTTGGTGAACGATCCACTGTGAATCAACAACTCCAATCTTTTCATGAGCAGGCTGTTGTGAACAACGTCGCAGGGCATTCAGTGCACACATTCAGAAATAGCAGCTCACTAGAATGGTATAAAACTCTCTCAAACAATACATACCTCCACACATTTCCTGAGAGCAAAATCCAAGCCCCAACCATGAACCAAGTCATTCTGCAACCAAAGAAATATTGAACAATTATGTAAAGGAAGGATCGAAGGTAGACACAAGGGGAGGTATGACAGACAAACCTGAATCATATGCCACACACATCTCCATGCATCCCTTGAGAAGACTGGAGCCATTATTTCAACAAAACTGTAATAAAACATAGATAAGTTAACTCTATATGTAGATCATGGGAGACTGGTGATAATATTACGGGAACTGGTAAGTGTTCTGGGAGGAGAAGAAACACAGCAAGAGGGCAATAACCACATACGCAGCACAAGGTGGAAGATGAGGGTCAGAGCACCATCCCGGCCTCTCCTCTGTATCCCTATAACAAAAATGATGCAAAATTAGAACACAAGAGCTCAGCAGAAAAATAAAAGAAGTATTCTTTTTCAGATAAGAATTACACTCACTTGTGAACCTCACTGTCACCTCTTCTTTTGGTCATCTGCCATGTTAAACCCCGATCAGGCTCTAATCCAGGTTGAGAGATGGCCAAATTATGCTTCTTAACAAGTTTGATGTACCTGTAACCCCAACATCATCAATAATATGTAAGAGAGTCAATGTTGAATAGCACTGAAAGGAAGTGGGGAGAATGAAAGCATACTCCTCTGCATTAAAATGCTCAACCCCAAGGTCCTCATCCCAGATGAATATGTACTCATAAGCTGCCACAATATCAGGATGCAGGAATCTTTTGGACATACCACCTAGAGTTGTGTGCACAAACAAAACTTTTAGCACAAGATCATTTCAAATTAAGCAATTGACCTATGAACAGTACACTAGAGCACAAATGAAACTCACCATTTAGTTTGTTTCCTGACACTAATATGGATAGCTCGCTGGGACCACTCAAATTCATCCCACTCACTCACCCGACCATCATAGTGGAATAACAGAATAGCAAAGTTGTCAGAAAACTGCAGCACCCACAACAAAACAATCAGGAAGCTGAGTTACACAAAATGCCATAAATGGATATGAAAGTTCATTATCATCAAAACTAGGGAAAGGCATTATTTTCATTTTTCAGCTTCATTGATGCTGTTGTCAAAAATACCTTCTTCACAGCTCTGTTTATATTTTCTTTCTGCTCAACTCCAACAGTAAAGGTAACAAGGTACTTTGGTTTGAAAGGCAGGTCCTGTATATTCAAGATCAAATATCAGCATAGAACATTGCAAGCAACAAAATGCAGAAACAGTGCAAAGCTTTGATTTTTCAGTTTCAATTATTTGTGAATCCAACCAAGAAATAGAGAACTTCAGCTCAGTATATGCTTGTAGCACATGTCCAAAGAAGCACAAGACCCAAAATTCAGAAATGTGAAGAAAACAAAGAAAGAACAAGCAGGAGAAGGAGCACATGCTTAAAGCATGTGTCAAGAGAAGTATCAAAGAGTTAGAAATTAGGTTTCCAGTATAGTTCTCAACATGTCCCAGCTAGATATATGTATCAAATGCACTTGGAGAAGATTGATGAGATGATGGTGCACAAGAAAATATACCTCACTTGGGTCTCCCCATAACCTGCGCAAATGGAAGTCAGACTCTGATACAACGATACGTGGTGCTAGCCCCTCTGCACCCTTGGGGTTCGTTGGGACATAAATCTACAGATCATCAAAGAAAAAAAAACTCATTAGACAAACTAAAATATATCAGGAAATAGCAAACGGTTTATTCATTATTTATAAGTATCTGGTATTCAAGGAGAAGATCACGTTAAATGGATATCATTCAAATAGCCATAGTACTCCACAACTAAGCTAAGTCGTGTAACAGGAGTAATACAACTAACCTTTAAGGTACTGTTTGAAGTTGGTTCGGTACCGTTTCCCCTTGCGTTTCTGGCAGAAGTCCAAGCATGATTGAGTATAGCCTGGGTTGTGAAGTCCAGAGTTTTTGTCTTCAATGTATGAAACAAAGCTAGCTGGAAAGTGAAGCTGGCGTATTCGAAACAGACATAAGTAATTACTCAATTAGCTGAGGTATTGCAGTTATGGTGGACATTATTATCGTTAATACCTTTGTTATGCTGACCGAAGGGAATGAAATTCCAATGAAAAAGCCAAGGACTGCCTCCAATAATTGTTACCATAACAAGCCTCATGCTTCCATTTGGGAATCTAAGCACACTGCGAGCGTCAACAAGGGCAGAACGTATTAGCTGGTGACGTTAGCCGTCCAGAAGTCAATGGCTCGAGTGGAGACAAGCATGTAGGTATACAAACCTGCGACCAAGAGTTGCGAGCTTCGCCATGCTCTAGTACAAGGGTGCAGCTAGAGGAGAGACACAGTTGCAAGCGACAAATGCTATGCATCATATGGGGGAGATCATAATGGCAGCGGCTTTATTATGCAAACAAAAAGGAAGCCTGCAGGAAACACAGACAGTAGCAATCCATAGTCAGAAGACTCCAATCCAAATATGTTTCGTGCATTTGCATAGCACAGCGAGCTACTAACAAGTAACCACAATAGTTGGACTGCATCTAAAAGTATGAGCAATGCCCAAGTATGCACTTTCTACTCGGTTTGCCCAAGGCCTTGTTTAGTCGGCGAATTTTTTTAGGAAATGGTACTGTAGCACTTTCGTTGTTATTTGGCAATTAGTGTCCAATCATAGTCTAATTAGGCTTAAAATATTCGTCTCGTGAATTTCGTCTAAACTGTGTAATTAGTTTTATTTTTTATTTATATTTAATGCTTCATGCATGCGTCCAAAGATTCGATGTGACGGGAAATCTTGAAAAATTTTGCAAAATTTTGGGAACTAAACAGCACCCAAGTAACCAGAATAGTTGAAGTGTATTACAAGATTTTGTGTGCACAGAATGAACTGCTGCAGGCCAATTTCAGTTTCCCTTGCGGTCAAATGCAGACAACAGCTAATTAATGTCCTCCACAGAATTACAATTACTCCCACAAGTAGTCAAGTACAGAGCAGGCACAGGTAGGAGCAGCTGAATTAACTAGCTCTATTTACAGGTCGCAAAATAGCAGCGTCAAATTCGAAACCGAAAGCCCCGCATGCATCTGGAATCTGAATTCCATGAACCCCCTTCTGCGGCTGAAATCCTAATTCCAAGACCACCTAACCGGCGCTTAAAAAAACAATTTTTTTTATTTTTTTCTTGTATGCGAAGTAAATAAAAAAAATACTCTGAAAGAAAAGATCTTGTTTGGACTTCGGCCGGCGGCACGATTATTATACTACAAGTGGAGTATCTAGTACGGCGAATCGGACGAAATCAGAACCGAGGGCTGAAGGAAAGGCGGAGGCTTTGGCAGGGAAGCAAACCTGGCCTCCGTCCGCGCGGGCCGACGGACGGAGCTGAATCCCGCGGCGCCGGTGCTTGTATGTTCCGATTCCGACGGAGGGGAAGCGCGCGGGCGGGCGATGAGCCACCAGCCGTGCCCCTGCCCGTGGGTACGGCGGCGGCGTAGGAGAGGGGGGCGAGGAGCGGAGCGCGTGGGCAGGCAGGGAGGGAGGGGCAGGGGAGGCAGGCGCGCGCGTATATATGCGTGAGGCGGGGTGGGGAAGGGCGGAAGTCGTGCGCGGCGCGGCAATGTCAGTTGCAAACTTGGAAGGGATGGATGGGTGAATGGATCGATCGATCAAGCTGCAGAGGGGAGGTGGCCAGGAGGGTGGGGAGGTAGCCAAGCCAAGGGAAAGTTGGAGACGACAGACAGCGAGAGAGAGGAGAGGTGGCAGAGGGACGCCACCCAACCAACCAACCGCGGCAACCTGGGCCCTCGACGGGGACGCCCGGGCCGTCCGATGCGGATGCCGATGCCGGCCTTCCGTTCCGCCGTCGGATCCTGGACCCCACGTACTCTTCTGGGCCTTAGACAGCTCGGTCGTCCATCCCTGGACTTCGGGAATAAAGAGAGAGCGTGATGGTCGTCCATGTGTTTGTGTTGCCAACGTTCCAAACATTTTTCAGTTTTTTTATACGTATAATACGGAGTAATTATTAATGCACCAGTTAACAGCGGCTGTTTTTCTGTAATAGTGGTTACCAGCAAATATGCCCGTGCGGTGTAACGAAAAAAAGATATCATAGAAATGTTACATATCTATTAATGTTTTATTCTTTCCATCAAATTTAAAGTTTATAATTTATTTTGATGAGCACGAAATTTATAATATCAATTAGTATTGGCAATAATATGATAATATCCTATTAAATCTATATCCAAAAATAATACTTTGATAGAAACATTTCACCCATTGTAAGGCACACCGTAACTTTAGATTTGATAATATCTATATGTAGGTAGAGTTTAATATTGAGTTACAGCCCTTGTCGAGGATTGCACTGATACTTACGTAGAGCTTATTCAAAATTTGCTCATTATTTGATTAAATGGATAATTGGTTGATCTGGCTTCTAACAAAAATAAGTTTTGTTCATAATCAAAACTATATCAACAACTTAGTGGTAGGAATATTTATTTATTAATCAAAGATAAGTATACTTATTATTTGTTTTATATAGAAGGACAAATAAAATGGAAAAAAGGCATGGGCAAAAAAATTGGCCGCATATCTTTTTGCATGCATGCCTATACCATCCCCATGCATATGTGAGCATGTGACCACAATAACGGGCCATGGGTACATGTTCCTCGAGGAAAATAGGCATGGCGAAACACGACAGTGAGTCCATCTGTGATACAGTAAACAAAAGGGGCAGAGACGAGAGTCTTACTCCAAAAGATGAAAAAGGATACCGAAGAAAAACTGAAACGAGAGTTGGAAAAAGCCACGGAAACGAATAGAGTCGGACAAAAAAGTTTTCATGATTTAATATTCAGAGGCAAACTGAGTTGGACAAAAAAGTCTTCTTGATTTCTATTTTATCATTTTCTATTTGTTTATTAATATTCATATTCCACTTACTCACGATAGGAGAGATCTATTGGAATTAAGATTAGGAATTCCTAGCTATCTATGTTACCTAAGTCACAAAAAAAACTACCTAGGTTACCTAGGATATCTTTGGGGAGTATTTTTATTTGTTAGTCTTTTTTCTCTTTTCTTTTTTTTTCTTCACCGGCGGCTTATTTTTATTTAGACAAATACGTCACTACTGGCTGGGCGTGGGATCTGGGGTTCCGGAATTTTTTTTTTCTTGTGCACGCTCTATCTGTTTTTCTATTTTCTTATTAGCGTAGAGAAGTTTGTCTTCTTTTTCTTTCGTTGCTTTACAGTATCTGATTGGGTTTCGTTTTTTAAATTTTCACGGTCTTCTTTTTTCGCATCCCATTGGTTCCGTCACTTCCGATTGGTTTTTAATCCGTCACTTTTTCCCTTTTCCAATTTCCATTATAAATATTAAAAAAATAGGAATCTAGACTTTTAGTTTCTGACCCAATATGTTTTGGATTCGAACTCCGTATCACGCTAGACAAGAACTATTCTAACTCATCTGAGCACGGGCTATATATATTAGTCTGGACGGAAGAAATCTCTATTGTCCGGTAGTTAGAGGGAACGGACAAAAAAAAAAACAGATGGACCAAAAAAGTGGGTTGAAATTTTATTTCTTTATTACTAGGTATAGATATTATTATTATTATTATTATTATTATTATTATTATTATTATTATTATTATTATTATTATTATTCATAAAAGGAGCTGAGCAAGCATGGCAGTGCTCGCAAGTATTTTTTTTTATAACACAGTGCTTGCAAGTTGAAATGGCAAAGATATATCCTTTCTCTTGACTGTTTCTTCTCAAAAGCAAAAATTGATTCGGCGTCAACAGGGTTGTTTGTGCCTTTTTTCCACACGGACGCTTGAAAAAGCCAGAGCTATTTATTGTATGATAAGGACAACAACGTGAAATAGTCTATGTACTACACGACTTCAGTCAACGCTCAACGAAATCCCATAGAAGCACATGCAAAGTCTAGGGTTAGGCCTACCATTGCTCCAAAAGGTCCACATTGTGCTACAGATACTGACGAGGAATAAATCATTTATTTTATTTATATATAAACTAGCAAATGTTCCCATGTTGCAACGTGATAAAAAAACTTAATTTTTTTAAATCTGTTATTATATAAACCATTTAGTCAAAATACAATCATAGATTATTGAATTGATTTAAAGGGGCTTCTATATCTATATCTATACCTATACCTATACCTAATAATAAAGAGGCAAAAATTTCCACCGTTTTTTTGGTACCACTATTTTGGTATGGCCTTCCTAACTAACTATGTGAATGTGAAAATAGTTTTTATTCAGCTGTCTACCGCTTGAATATATCATATATGTTCTTGAGGCCTGAAAAAAAGAAAGAATACCAACTGTATCAGAACTCATACAAACGTTAGCTTTATGGTCGCCCACCTCCCCAGGAATCCGGGTATGACACGCTAAAGTTGCAGCCGTAACGGAAAAAGGAAGGGAGACCAGGAAAGAATGAATCGACCAAGGCAGAGCTCTAGCTAAATTGAACTCATGATCAAGAAAGAGGCGCCATGCAGCCGATACGTAATTCCTGGAGCGTTCCAAATGCGATTCCGAAGGCAATCGTGATCCCACCACCATTTTAGGTCACCACATCGGTGAATCCTAGGCTTGCTCCGCTGGCGACCACTCCGGTGACGGTGTCCACTGCCGTGCCCACCGACACCCAATCGACGGCGGCCACTGCAAATCGTAGGTTAGCCGCCCCTGGTGGCGCTTGCGACCACATATTGTTTTGAAACCCTATTTCCCTGGTAGGGTCTAAGCACCGCTTAGGTTAGTGTTGGGATCGTGTTGTTTGTGTTTGTGTCTGCGCTTGTTGCAGCGCGGATCACATGTGTTTTCTTCCCTACCAGATCGCATCTATGGCAAGTGGTGGTAGGTGGACGAAAGGGGGACACCAAAGCTCCGACTGAGGGTGATTACCCTAGTCCGAATGGGTCAGACCTCATGCGACGGCTTAACCTTACCTGAGGAGGAGGCGGCCATGGTGGAATTTAGTGATGATGCAGGAGACCACTACTACATTCAGACCTATCACAAGCGGTTCGTAAATTCCACCACAAACGCTTTTTGGTCTCGACAGTGAGTGGTCGTTGCTGATGACATTCTCATCACAAGTCGGTTTTGCAATCCGGCGGTGATAATAGCTTATCACAGTCGGTTCATATTACTAGCCGGCGATGATTTCAATTTTCAAAAATCCCAAAAACCGACCAAAAAATAGCAATTTTTTTTGTTTCAATATATCCACCTTCATGGTATTGGGAAGCTGCTCCAGCTCCAGCTCCACGGTGAAAAATCCGCGTGATACGCGGTGCTGGATTAGCGAAGTTGTGTCAACAAAAGCAGAGCAAAATCTCCATTGTTGGAACGAGAGGTACGGTAGGTTACATAGCCCCTGAAGTATTCAGCAGAAGCTATGGATGTGTATAGTTACTGGAATGGTGGTCCTTGAGATGGTCGGAGCAAGGAAACAAATCCATGATAGCACGGACGACAGTAGCAGCAAGTATTTTGTATGACAACTTGGATCAGTTTAGTGCCTCTACAACCTGTGAGATCAGCACCGACACTACGGAAGTTGTGAGGAAGATGATCCTCGTTGGCTTGTGGTGCATACAGTTCCGGCCTACTGACGGGCCCATCCATGATCGAAGTCCTTGAGATGTTGAAGAACGACACTATGGACTTGCAGCTGCCACCGAATGCGTTTTGGACTGGTTGAACATAGCCACCCAGCTTGTAAACTTCACACTCCTTTTTATGATTGCATATATACTTTCAGTATATTGTAAATATGTCCATTATTTAATATGCACTAAAGAGTTGCATAGACTTGCACTTTACCCAGAAGCTGGCTTGTTCGGCTTCTTTTTTCAGCCGGAACAGTGCTTTTCTCTCACAACAATTCAACCAGAAAAGTATTTTTCAGCCAGTTTCAGTCAAAATTCAGCAAGCCGAACGAGACCATTAGAGCATCTCTAATAGATTACTTCGTAGAAAATGGGTGCTAGCTGCAACCTTAGTGCACAATAAGACCTACTCTTGCAAATAGTAAATGATTCCTCCTTATAATTGCTTATGATATGCAAAAGGTAAATATTGAAGGCATAAAGTTGTTATAAAAAGCTGTTTTGCGTTCTTGAAACTAAATATCCTAGTTTGTTACTCGTTGCTCAGATTCAATCTAGGAAAATTCATATGAAAATAACAAAATTCATGTGCATGCGAAGCAGAACACAAAATTCTTGTGATTTTGTATTCTATAAGTACATATGCACCTAAACTTTATTTTTTATGTAACTTTTTTTGAAAATAATTTTGTATTTTTAAATTTGCAGCAATGTACGCTTATAGATGCACTGTGGGCGTATCACTTTCATGTAATTTTTTAGAAAACGATTTTGCATCTAAAATTTTATGATGTTGAACATTTATAAACAGAGACGGAGCTCCCAATATGACAAGGTGGGGCAGATGCCCCACTTACCGCCGCCGTGGAGAGCCTCTGCCTCCCTCCTCCTTCATTCTGGTCCTCACAAGACTCTAGTTTGCTAACCGCCGGAGCAAGGAAGAAGATGGCCGAGAGATGAAGACAAAGCCGACAGGTGCGTCGAGCACTGTGGCTTCCCGCTGTGGCCCAAGAGGCATTGCGGTAATGGAGTCTTCGCGATTCTTAAGCGAGATTTTCCTGAACAGCACACTCTTTGTATTGCTAGACATGCTTTTGTCACTATGGCTAGACCATGTCATTTTCCATTGTTAGACATGCTTTTGTCATTATTATTTGTTCTATTTGAATGGAAATGGTATTCATGTCCAGATTTTGTGACTTATTTGAGATGGATATATTATTATATGAGCTATAGTGTATTTCAGCAAATATACATGGTTTTGTAATGTTTTCTAGCAAAGACATATTTTTTTAAGTGGCTTTGAGCAAAAGCCACGTTTTTATAATGTCCAACCGCCAATTTTACCTTCATTCTAGCGTAGACTCTACAGGCTATGACCTATGAGTCGATGCCTGTGAGGGTGAGTGGGCGAGATGCGGATGTCAAGTGACGAGGAACCTAGCCGCCGTCGGATGCAATGCATCCTCACATGCCACTGTCGGCTGGCTGGTTCACCGCCCACAGAGGGCGTGATTGGTTGGCCGAATCAGACCATCATCGCACCGTTTAGTTGTCTGACCTCATTTATGTGGTGTGTTTGGTTGCCCTGCTTGCACCTGTCGATGTTTCACCACCGATAGCCTGCCACGGGGGTACCCGGGGCAGTATGTTCGGGCTTCG